>NC_141825.1:29004268-29046768 GCF_982586985.1 Callionymus lyra | reverse complement strand
CTCGATGTTACTCAATGTTAGTCGATGTTACCCGATGTTAGTCGATGTTACCCGATGTTACCCGATGTGACTCGATGTTACTCGATGTTAGTCGATGTTACCCGATGTTAGTCGATGTTACCCGATGTTAGTCGATGTTACCCGATGTTACCCGATGTTAGTCGATGTTACCCGATGTTACCCGATGTTACCCGATGTTACCCGATGTGACTCGATGTTACTCGATGTTAGTCGATGTTACCCGATGTTAGTCAGTGTTACTCGATGTTAGTCGATGTTACCCGCTGTTAACCGATGTTACCTGATGTTACCCGATGTTACTCCATGTTACTCGATGTTACTCCTTTGCCGACTTCACTGTTGATGATCTTTCTCTAATATATATGATTATTTTCTCCCTGAGAGAAGTGTCGACATCAGTTGGTGTTTAAGATGAAAGTAGTATTGTTTATAAATGTGTTTTAATGGGTCATGTACCATATATGAAATATATATATAACATGAGAGCACATGTGAAAGGATGTTGTTTGTTGGAGTTCCTTTGAGCAACACATCCTGGCGATCGGGGAAGTCGACGATGGATTCGGTATCAGAGTTGGAGTCATTAAAGTGTGGACAAGAACAACTGGAGAAAACATCTTGACAGTGATGTGAGTGGAGAAATAAAAAGATTAAAAACACAGATGTGTTCTCATGTTCTTGATCAGACACTATCATATTCTAGCAGTATTTTACTTTTTTAATCCTCTGCAGACACGAGCATCAACTTTTTTATCGTTACAGTCATAAAACATTAACTTTCTCTTCATAATTCATGTGATAAGAAACAACAGTGACGTGAACAAATGAACCTCTGATGTGTAGATGTTTCCTACGTTACCTCTGACTCTGACGTATGATGGACCTGTTGTAGCGTTTAGCAACATGCTAGTCACACATAGATAGACAGATGGATGGAGAGAAGAGTGAGGGAGGATAGAGTGAGAGAAAAGAAGAGAGAAGAGTGAGGGAGGATACAGTGAGAGAAAAGAAGAGAGAAGAGTGAGGGAGGATACAGTGAGAGAAAAGAGGAGAGAAGAGTGAGGGAGGATACAGTGAGAGAAAAGAAGAGAGAAGAGTGAGGGAGGATACAGTGAGAGAAAAGAAGAGAGAAGAGTGAGGGAGGATACAGTGAGAGAAAAGAAGAGAGAAGAGTGAGGGAGGATACAGTGAGAGAAAAGAAGAGAGAAGAGTGAGGGAGGATACAGTGATAGAAAAGAAGAGAGAAGAGTGAGGGAGGATACAGTGAGAGAAAAGAAGAGAGAAGAGTGAGGGAGGATACAGTGAGAGAAAAGAGGAGAGAAGAGTGAGGGAGGATACAGTGAGAGAAAAGAAGAGAGAAGAGTGAGGGAGGATACAGTGAGAGAAAAGAAGAGAGAAGAGTGAGGGAGGATACAGTGAGAGAAAAGAAGAGAGAAGAGTGAGGGAGGATACAGTGAGAGAAAAGAAGAGAGAAGAGTGAGGGAGGATACAGTGAGAGAAAAGAAGAGAGAAGAGTGAGGGAGGATACAGTGAGAGAAAAGAAGAGAGAAGAGTGAGGGAGGATACTGTGAGAGAAAAGAGGAGAGAAGAGTGAGGGAGGATACGGTGAGAGAAAAGAGGAGAGAAGAGTGAGGGAGGATACAGTGAGAGAAAAGAAGAGAGAAGAGTGAGGGAGGATACAGCGAGAGAAAAGAGGAGAGAAGAGTGAGGGAGGATACAGTGAGAGAAAAGAAGAGAGAAGAGTGAGGGAGGATACAGTGAGAGAAAAGAGGAGAGAAGAGTGAGGGAGGATACAGTGAGAAAAAAGAGGAGAGAAGAGTGAGGGAGGATACAGTGAGAGAAAAGAAGAGAGAAGAGTGAGGGAGGATACAGTGAGAGAAAAGAAAGAATAGAAAGAATAGAAAGAATAGAAAGGCTTTATTCATCCAGAGGGGAAACACACTTTCACAACAGCGCAGTTGGAAGAAAATAAAGTGCAAGGAGAAAGAAATAGTACAAGAGATAATACAAAATAAAATAAAATAAGAACGATCTTAAAAATATACAAATTATTTACAAAATTAGAAATTGACACCATTAACAAAATAAAATAGAATAAAAATAAAATAAAATAGAAATAAAAAACGGAAAAAAAAAATAAATAAAAAGCACACAAGAAGAAAGAAGAGTGAGGGAGGATACAGTGAGAGAAAAGAAGAGAGAAGAGTGAGGGAGGATACAGTGAGAGAAAAGAAGAGAGAGGGAGGATACAGTGAGAGAAAAGAAGAGAGAAGAGTGAGGGAGGATACAGTGAGAGAAAAGAAGAGAGAAGAGTGAGGGAGGATACAGTGAGAGAAAAGAGGAGTGAGGGAGGATACAGTGAGAAAAAAGAAGAGAGAAGAGTGAGGGAGGATACAGTGAGAGAAAAGAGGAGTGAGGGAGGATACAGTGAGAAAAAAGAAGAGAGAAGAGAGAGGGAGGACACAGTGAGAGAAAAGAAGAGAGAAGAGTGAGGGAGGATACAGTGAGAGAAAAGAAGAGAGAAGAGTGAGGGAGGATACAGTGAGAGAAAAGAAGAGAGAAGAGTGAGGGAGGATAGAGTGAGAGAAAAGAAGAGAGAAGAGTGAGGGAGGATACAGTGAGAGAAAAGAAGAGAGAAGAATGAGGGAGGATACAGTGAGAGAAAAGAAGAGAGAAGAGTGAGGGAGGATACAGTGAGAGAAAAGAAGAGAGAAGAGTGAGGGAGGATACAGTGAGAGAAAAGAAGAGAGAAGAATGAGGGAGGATACAGTGAGAGAAAAGAGGAGAGAAGAGTGAGGGAGGATACAGTGAGAGAAAAGAAGAGAGAAGAATGAGGGAGGATACAGTGAGAGAAAAGAAGAGAGAAGAGTGAGGGAGGATACAGTGAGAGAAAAGAAGAGAGAAGAGTGAGGGAGGATACAGTGAGAGAAAAGAAGAGAGAAGAGTGAGGGAGGATACAGTGAGAGAAAAGAGGAGAGAAGAGTGAGGGAGGATACAGTGAGAGAAAAGAAGAGAGAAGAGTGGGGGAGGATACAGTGAGAGAAAAGAAGAGAGAAGAGTGAGGGAGGATACAGTGAGAGAAAAGAGGAGTGAGGGAGGATACAGTGAGAAAAAAGAAGAGAGAAGAGTGAGGGAGGATACAGTGAGAGAAAAGAGGAGTGAGGGAGGATACAGTGAGAAAAAAGAAGAGAGAAGAGTGAGGGAGGACACAGTGAGAGAAAAGAAGAGAGAAGATTGAGGGAGGATACAGTGAGAGAAAAGAGGAGTGAGGGAGGATACAGTGAGAAAAAAGAAGAGAGAAGAGTGAGGGAGGATACAGTGAGAGAAAAGAAGAGAGAAGAGTGAGGGAGGATACAGTGAGAGAAAAGAAGAGAGAAGAGTGAGGGAGGATACAGTGAGAGAAAAGAAGAGAGAAGAGTGAGGGAGGATACAGTGAGAGAAAAGAAGAGAGAAGAGTGAGGGAGGATACAGTGAGAGAAAAGAAGAGAGAAGAGTGAGGGAGGATACAGTGAGAGAAAAGAAGAGAGAAGAGTGAGGGAGGATACTGTGAGAGAAAAGAGGAGAGAAGAGTGAGGGAGGATACGGTGAGAGAAAAGAGGAGAGAAGAGTGAGGGAGGATACAGTGAGAGAAAAGAAGAGAGAAGAGTGAGGGAGGATACAGCGAGAGAAAAGAGGAGAGAAGAGTGAGGGAGGATACAGTGAGAGAAAAGAAGAGAGAAGAGTGAGGGAGGATACAGTGAGAGAAAAGAGGAGAGAAGAGTGAGGGAGGATACAGTGAGAAAAAAGAGGAGAGAAGAGTGAGGGAGGATACAGTGAGAGAAAAGAAGAGAGAAGAGTGAGGGAGGATACAGTGAGAGAAAAGAAAGAATAGAAAGAATAGAAAGAATAGAAAGGCTTTATTCATCCAGAGGGGAAACACACTTTCACAACAGCGCAGTTGGAAGAAAATAAAGTGCAAGGAGAAAGAAATAGTACAAGAGATAATACAAAATAAAATAAAATAAGAACGATCTTAAAAATATACAAATTATTTACAAAATTAGAAATTGACACCATTAACAAAATAAAATAGAATAAAAATAAAATAAAATAGAAATAAAAAACGGAAAAAAAAAATAAATAAAAAGCACACAAGAAGAAAGAAGAGTGAGGGAGGATACAGTGAGAGAAAAGAAGAGAGAAGAGTGAGGGAGGATACAGTGAGAGAAAAGAAGAGAGAGGGAGGATACAGTGAGAGAAAAGAAGAGAGAAGAGTGAGGGAGGATACAGTGAGAGAAAAGAAGAGAGAAGAGTGAGGGAGGATACAGTGAGAGAAAAGAGGAGTGAGGGAGGATACAGTGAGAAAAAAGAAGAGAGAAGAGTGAGGGAGGATACAGTGAGAGAAAAGAGGAGTGAGGGAGGATACAGTGAGAAAAAAGAAGAGAGAAGAGAGAGGGAGGACACAGTGAGAGAAAAGAAGAGAGAAGAGTGAGGGAGGATACAGTGAGAGAAAAGAAGAGAGAAGAGTGAGGGAGGATACAGTGAGAGAAAAGAAGAGAGAAGAGTGAGGGAGGATAGAGTGAGAGAAAAGAAGAGAGAAGAGTGAGGGAGGATACAGTGAGAGAAAAGAAGAGAGAAGAATGAGGGAGGATACAGTTAGAGAAAAGAAGAGAGAAGAGTGAGGGAGGATACAGTGAGAGAAAAGAAGAGAGAAGAGTGAGGGAGGATACAGTGAGAGAAAAGAAGAGAGAAGAATGAGGGAGGATACAGTGAGAGAAAAGAGGAGAGAAGAGTGAGGGAGGATACAGTGAGAGAAAAGAAGAGAGAAGAATGAGGGAGGATACAGTGAGAGAAAAGAAGAGAGAAGAGTGAGGGAGGATACAGTGAGAGAAAAGAAGAGAGAAGAGTGAGGGAGGATACAGTGAGAGAAAAGAAGAGAGAAGAGTGAGGGAGGATACAGTGAGAGAAAAGAGGAGAGAAGAGTGAGGGAGGATACAGTGAGAGAAAAGAAGAGAGAAGAGTGGGGGAGGATACAGTGAGAGAAAAGAAGAGAGAAGAGTGAGGGAGGATACAGTGAGAGAAAAGAGGAGTGAGGGAGGATACAGTGAGAAAAAAGAAGAGAGAAGAGTGAGGGAGGATACAGTGAGAGAAAAGAGGAGTGAGGGAGGATACAGTGAGAAAAAAGAAGAGAGAAGAGTGAGGGAGGACACAGTGAGAGAAAAGAAGAGAGAAGATTGAGGGAGGATACAGTGAGAGAAAAGAGGAGTGAGGGAGGATACAGTGAGAAAAAAGAAGAGAGAAGAGTGAGGGAGGATACAGTGAGAGAAAAGAAGAGAGAAGAGTGAGGGAGGATACAGTGAGAGAAAAGAAGAGAGAAGAGTGAGGGAGGATACAGTGAGAGAAAAGAGGAGAGAAGAGTGAGGGAGGATACAGTGAGAGAAAAGAACAGAGAAGAGTGAGGGAGGATACAGTGAGAGAAAAGAAGAGAGAAGAGTGAGGGAGGATACAGTGAGAGAAAAGAACAGAGAAGAGTGAGGGAGGATACAGTGAGAGAAAAGAAGAGAGAAGAGTGAGGGAGGACACAGTGAGAGAAAAGAAGAGAGAAGAGTGAGGGAGGATACAGTGAGAGAAAAGAACAGAGAAGAGTGAGGGAGGATACAGAGAGAGAAAAGAACAGAGAAGAGTGAGGGAGGATACAGTGAGAGAAAAGAAGAGAGAAGAGTGAGGGAGGATACAGTGAGAGAAAAGAGGAGAGAGGAGTGAGGGAGAATACAGTGAGAGAAAAGAAGAGAGAAGAGTGAGGGAGGACACAGTGAGAGAAAAGAAGAGAGAAGAGTGAGGGAGGATACAGTGAGAGAAAAGAAGAGAGAAGAATGAGGGAGGATACAGTGAGAGAAAAGAGGAGAGAAGAGTGAGGGAGGATACAGTGAGAGAAAAGAAGAGAGAAGAATGAGGGAGGATACAGTGAGAGAAAAGAAGAGAGAAGAGTGAGGGAGGATACAGTGAGAGAAAAGAAGAGAGAAGAGTGAGGGAGGATACAGTGAGAGAAAAGAAGAGAGAAGAGTGAGGGAGGATACAGTGAGAGAAAAGAGGAGAGAAGAGTGAGGGAGGATACAGTGAGAGAAAAGAAGAGAGAAGAGTGGGGGAGGATACAGTGAGAGAAAAGAAGAGAGAAGAGTGAGGGAGGATACAGTGAGAGAAAAGAGGAGTGAGGGAGGATACAGTGAGAAAAAAGAAGAGAGAAGAGTGAGGGAGGATACAGTGAGAGAAAAGAGGAGTGAGGGAGGATACAGTGAGAAAAAAGAAGAGAGAAGAGTGAGGGAGGACACAGTGAGAGAAAAGAAGAGAGAAGATTGAGGGAGGATACAGTGAGAGAAAAGAGGAGTGAGGGAGGATACAGTGAGAAAAAAGAAGAGAGAAGAGTGAGGGAGGATACAGTGAGAGAAAAGAAGAGAGAAGAGTGAGGGAGGATACAGTGAGAGAAAAGAAGAGAGAAGAGTGAGGGAGGATACAGTGAGAGAAAAGAAGAGAGAAGAGTGAGGGAGGATACAGTGAGAGAAAAGAAGAGAGAAGAGTGAGGGAGGATACAGTGAGAGAAAAGAAGAGAGAAGAGTGAGGGAGGATACAGTGAGAGAAAAGAAGAGAGAAGAGTGAGGGAGGATACTGTGAGAGAAAAGAGGAGAGAAGAGTGAGGGAGGATACGGTGAGAGAAAAGAGGAGAGAAGAGTGAGGGAGGATACAGTGAGAGAAAAGAAGAGAGAAGAGTGAGGGAGGATACAGCGAGAGAAAAGAGGAGAGAAGAGTGAGGGAGGATACAGTGAGAGAAAAGAAGAGAGAAGAGTGAGGGAGGATACAGTGAGAGAAAAGAGGAGAGAAGAGTGAGGGAGGATACAGTGAGAAAAAAGAGGAGAGAAGAGTGAGGGAGGATACAGTGAGAGAAAAGAAAGAATAGAAAGAATAGAAAGAATAGAAAGGCTTTATTCATCCAGAGGGGAAACACACTTTCACAACAGCGCAGTTGGAAGAAAATAAAGTGCAAGGAGAAAGAAATAGTACAAGAGATAATACAAAATAAAATAAAATAAGAACGATCTTAAAAATATACAAATTATTTACAAAATTAGAAATTGACACCATTAACAAAATAAAATAGAATAAAAATAAAATAAAATAGAAATAAAAAACGGAAAAAAAAAATAAATAAAAAGCACACAAGAAGAAAGAAGAGTGAGGGAGGATACAGTGAGAGAAAAGAAGAGAGAAGAGTGAGGGAGGATACAGTGAGAGAAAAGAAGAGAGAGGGAGGATACAGTGAGAGAAAAGAAGAGAGAAGAGTGAGGGAGGATACAGTGAGAGAAAAGAAGAGAGAAGAGTGAGGGAGGATACAGTGAGAGAAAAGAGGAGTGAGGGAGGATACAGTGAGAAAAAAGAAGAGAGAAGAGTGAGGGAGGATACAGTGAGAGAAAAGAGGAGTGAGGGAGGATACAGTGAGAAAAAAGAAGAGAGAAGAGAGAGGGAGGACACAGTGAGAGAAAAGAAGAGAGAAGAGTGAGGGAGGATACAGTGAGAGAAAAGAAGAGAGAAGAGTGAGGGAGGATACAGTGAGAGAAAAGAAGAGAGAAGAGTGAGGGAGGATAGAGTGAGAGAAAAGAAGAGAGAAGAGTGAGGGAGGATACAGTGAGAGAAAAGAAGAGAGAAGAATGAGGGAGGATACAGTTAGAGAAAAGAAGAGAGAAGAGTGAGGGAGGATACAGTGAGAGAAAAGAAGAGAGAAGAGTGAGGGAGGATACAGTGAGAGAAAAGAAGAGAGAAGAATGAGGGAGGATACAGTGAGAGAAAAGAGGAGAGAAGAGTGAGGGAGGATACAGTGAGAGAAAAGAAGAGAGAAGAATGAGGGAGGATACAGTGAGAGAAAAGAAGAGAGAAGAGTGAGGGAGGATACAGTGAGAGAAAAGAAGAGAGAAGAGTGAGGGAGGATACAGTGAGAGAAAAGAAGAGAGAAGAGTGAGGGAGGATACAGTGAGAGAAAAGAGGAGAGAAGAGTGAGGGAGGATACAGTGAGAGAAAAGAAGAGAGAAGAGTGGGGGAGGATACAGTGAGAGAAAAGAAGAGAGAAGAGTGAGGGAGGATACAGTGAGAGAAAAGAGGAGTGAGGGAGGATACAGTGAGAAAAAAGAAGAGAGAAGAGTGAGGGAGGATACAGTGAGAGAAAAGAGGAGTGAGGGAGGATACAGTGAGAAAAAAGAAGAGAGAAGAGTGAGGGAGGACACAGTGAGAGAAAAGAAGAGAGAAGATTGAGGGAGGATACAGTGAGAGAAAAGAGGAGTGAGGGAGGATACAGTGAGAAAAAAGAAGAGAGAAGAGTGAGGGAGGATACAGTGAGAGAAAAGAAGAGAGAAGAGTGAGGGAGGATACAGTGAGAGAAAAGAAGAGAGAAGAGTGAGGGAGGATACAGTGAGAGAAAAGAGGAGAGAAGAGTGAGGGAGGATACAGTGAGAGAAAAGAACAGAGAAGAGTGAGGGAGGATACAGTGAGAGAAAAGAAGAGAGAAGAGTGAGGGAGGATACAGTGAGAGAAAAGAACAGAGAAGAGTGAGGGAGGATACAGTGAGAGAAAAGAAGAGAGAAGAGTGAGGGAGGACACAGTGAGAGAAAAGAAGAGAGAAGAGTGAGGGAGGATACAGTGAGAGAAAAGAACAGAGAAGAGTGAGGGAGGATACAGAGAGAGAAAAGAACAGAGAAGAGTGAGGGAGGATACAGTGAGAGAAAAGAAGAGAGAAGAGTGAGGGAGGATACAGTGAGAGAAAAGAGGAGAGAGGAGTGAGGGAGGATACAGTGAGAGAAAAGAAGAGAGAAGAGTGAGGGAGGACACAGTGAGAGAAAAGAAGAGAGAAGAGTGAGGGAGGATACAGTGAGAGAAAAGAAGAGAGAAGAGTGAGGGAGGATACAGTGAGAGAAAAGAGGAGAGAAGAGTGAGGGAGGATACAGTGAGAGAAAAGAGGAGAGAAGAGTGAGGGAGGATACAGTGAGAGAAAAGAACAGAGAAGAGTGAGGGAGGATACAGTGAGAGAAAAGAAGAGAGAAGAGTGAGGGAGGATACAGTGAGAGAAAAGAGGAGAGAGGAGTGAGGGAGGATACAGTGAGAGAAAAGAAGAGAGAAGAGTGAGGGAGGATACAGTGAGAGAAGAGAGAAGACAAGTGTTTGAACAGGTGATGAACAGAATGAAGGAGAAGAAAGAACATAAAGACATTAAACGAACACAGATGTCAAACATGTTCATACAAACATCAACACGCGTGACTTTAGAAAACAATCAAACAAACAAAGATCTTTAAACACGAGGCTCTCATGTGCAGTTTTAAGGTCAAAGGTTATCGTCCAGAATAAACAATATCAACAAAAGATTCACGACATCAGCAGATCTGAGGTCACATCCGAAGGTCACATCCGAAGGTCACGTGACGGATCTTCTCTTCGAAGGCCTCGTGACCTTCTCTGCACTCGACCTGTTCCTGAAGGAGCTTCATTGAAAAGGTCAGAAGGTCAGAAGGTCAACTTTCTGAATCGAACTCCAGCGACGGCTCTTGTCTGTCCTGGAGAAACAACTCAACAGAAAACACTGATTCATCACCACGAGTGAAGAACCTTCGCTGACCA
This sequence comes from Callionymus lyra, assembly GCF_982586985.1. NCBI lineage: Eukaryota > Metazoa > Chordata > Actinopteri > Syngnathiformes > Callionymidae > Callionymus > Callionymus lyra. The sequence continues at coordinate 29,037,111 of NC_141825.1, read as the reverse complement.
GTGTCTCCACATCCTTCACATCAACTCCAGGAAACATATTCATCACTTTTCGTTCTCCTGTGAGGACGACCTTGATATGATTCATGGGATTTTGTCAACTTTTACATTTGTTCAAATATAATGAAGAATGATTTATTTTTTATCTTCTCTAAGTCTCTGAGGCAAAGAGGATCAAACAGCGCCCTCTGGTGGAACAACAACCGCGTTTCTACGGCTCACCTGCTCACACTTTGTTAGTGATAAACAAACCAGTGTTTACATTTGTTTGTTTATCACTAACAAAGTGTGTTTATCACTGGCTGAACCTGCTGTTGTGTCGAGAGTCTTTGAAGAGGACGTTAAAAATACTTCTATGGAAGTAAATCAATGCTCATTTATTTCAATTAGTCCATATTTGTTATATTTTAACTTTAATTATTCAATATTTGTTATATTTTAACTTTAATTATTCAATATTTGCTATACTTAAATTTTAATTATTCAATATTTGTTATAGTTTAATTTTAATTATTCAATAATTGTTATATTTTAACTTTAATTATTCAATATTTGCTATACTTTAATTTTAATTATTCAATATTTGTTATACTTTAATTTTAATTATTCAATATTTTTTATATTTAAATTTTAATTATTCGATATTTTTTATATTTTATTTTAATATTCAATATTTGTTATATTTTAATTAGTCACAATTTATTATATTTTAATTTCAATTATTCAATATTTGTTATAGTTTAATTTTAATTATTCAATATTTGTTATATTTTAATTATTCAATATTTGTTTTATTTCAATTATTCGATATTTTTATATTTTATTTTAATATTCAATATTTATTATATTTCAGTTATTCAATATTTTGTTTATTTTAATTTTAACTATTCAATATTTCTTATATTTTAACTATTCAATATTTGTTATAGTTTTATTTCAACTATTCGATATTTTTTATATTTTATTTTAATATTCAATACTTGTTATATTTTAATTATTCACTATTTGTTATATTTTAATTTCAATTATTCAATATTTCTTATATTTTAATTATTCAATATTAGTTTCAATTTCATTCCAATTATTATTATTATTATTATTTTAATTAGTAGCATTAAAGCGTTAAATTCCATATAAAAAAATACTTTTAAATTCATCATAACAGAGCCAACAGACAAAGTTTTTAAGAAGTTAAAAAAAAGGACTTTTATGCTGTTGTATGACTTTAAAGTATGTTAATGTGATGTTAATGTTTTTAAAAGTGTCAGGTTTTGAGAAAATGAACTGATGAAAGTGAAAAAGTGACTTGAATGAAGCAATAATGATGTTTTTATTGCATTAAAATAGTGTCAATCATGTGAGTTCACACACGTTGTTGCTTCACATCTGATGAAACAGGAAGTAGACGTAGAACATCCTGTTATCGTCTGGTTCCACCAATCGTAGGCGAGAAGCTGCTGATGGTGAAGAGATTGACATCATGAAGTCGCTGCAGAGTCGACTCTCACTCACAGACGCAGACATGGCTGCACTGATGCTGCTGCTGCTGACCTTCTTCTCCAACAACATCCTCGCTGAGGTCCTCAGGAGAGAAGGAGACGATCATCGCTTCATCCTGAACAAAACACCTGATGACGTCTGCTTGATCTCAAGATGGATCGGTGAGGAGAAGAAACTTCTGTGGAGCTCTTCACAGCATCATGCCTCCAGGCTGCATAGAGACTATTATAGAAGATACTATCCGAAGGTCTCAGACTCGGGTCAGTACCAAGAACTGTGCTGGACCCAGAACCACGTGACGCACGAGAAGAACATCACTCTCCTGGTTTGTGGCGAACGAAAGATGAGACGTCAGGACCTTTATGTTGGACAAACACTGGAGCTGAACTGTGAGGGTGTGGGACCAAACCAGAGGGTCCAGTGGGCTTTATATCAATTTAACCAAAGAACAAGAAATAATGAATTCACTTTAATCGATGATGAAACATCTTCAAAGGAGAGAGTCTGGAGCTGAACTGCTCTGACATCAGTGAAAACGAACCACATGTGTGGAGGATTAGATCAGTGATGACATATGAAGAGATGAACAAATACACTCTGATGTTTCCATCACTGACCTTGGACCACACAGGTAGATACACCTGTGATCGCAGTGGTCAGTATGATAAATACGACCTGATTGTGTGTCCTGACCCGCCTGCTGAGGTGTTCTTCACTGGAGGAGAGAACGTGACTCTACGATGTGACTGGAAACAGCCTGGTGAGATCCGCTGGTTCATGAAGACAAACAGAACTGAAGGAAGAACATCACGTGTATATGAAGGACAAGAAGACAGAATCTCTCACTCCGACACGAGGCTGGTGATCACGAACATCTCTCTGGAACACAGCGGAGAGTTCTGGTGTGTGGTTAAGAAAGACAAACGTTGTGTGTTCACATCTAAGACCCTTGTAATGTTCGGAGAGCCAGAGGTTGATCACCATCTGGTGCGGTCTGTGATGCTCAGTGTCGTGATCTTCATGATGTGTGTTGTTGTTGTTGTTGTTGTTGTTGTTGTTGTGGTCCAGAGGAGCAGAGAGCAGCTCCCAGCACCTGTGGAGGAAGTGCAGATGTTGGAAGTGTCTCCAGCAGATGTTCAGCCAGAGACTCTCTGAGCGTCAACATGATCCACGAGTGTTTGGATGAATCTTTCTTTGTTTGTAATCATTGTGACTCTTGTTTCCTCTTCAGTGTCAATAAAGTTTAACCTTTGACCTCAAATAAAAGACTCCAGTTTTCTTTGTGTAGAGATGAGTTTACGTCACATATTATTCTTTTTTCTTCCTGTTTTCCTTCTTTCTGCTCCTCAGTCTGGTTCTGTTTCTCAATCATGTCTTTTTTCAAATATGTTCTGGTGAAAACAAGGTCAATGATCTCCTTTTTAATCTTCTCTGATCAAATCACCAACTGCTACAATAATGATGTACAGTGGTAAGAAAAAGTTTGGTCACTTCTGTACATTTACATGATTTTACTTTATAAATCATTGGTTGTTTGGATAAAACAATCTAGTTAAATATATCTTAAAGGAGACAAACACAGTGATATTTGAGAAGTGAAATAAAGTTTATATGATTTACAGAAAGTGTGCAAGAATTATTTAAACAAAATTAGGCATGTGCATAGATTTAGGCATCACAAAAAAAAGGAGTCAATATTTTGTGCATCTTCTTCAGAAATAAGAGCCTCTAAACGCTTCCTATAGCTTCCTATTAGGGTCTGGATTCTGGTGGAAGGTATTTTGGACCTTCTTTACAGATCCTCTCCAGTTCAGTCAGGTTTGATGGTTTCATGGACGCTTTAAATCACACCATAAATGTTCAATAATACTCAGGTCTGGGGACTGAGATCATTCCAGAACGTTCTACTTGTTCCTCTGCATGAACGCCTTAGTAGATTTTGAGCAGTGTTTAGATCATTGTCTTGTTGAAGATCCAGCCTCAGCGCAACTTCAACTTTGTTACTGATTCCTGGACATTGTTCTCCAGAATCTGCTGATATTGAGAGGAATCCATGCGCCCCTCAACTTGAACAAGATTCCCCTGCACTGGCCACACACAGCATGATGGAACCATCACCACATTTTACTGTAGGCAGCAAGTTCTTTTCTTGGAATGCTGTGTTCTTTTTCCGCCATGCATAACGCCTTGGTTATGCCCAAATAACTCTATTTTAGTGTCATCAGTCTACAGCACATTTTTCCAAAATGAAGCTGGCTCGTCCAAATGTGCTTCAGCAAACCTCAAGCGACCCCGTGTGTGGCGTGTGCAGAGAAAAGGCTTTTTTCCGCATGACTCTTCCATAAAGCATCTCCTTGTGTAAAGTGAATAGTTGAACGATGCACAGCGACACAATTAAGTTGATGTTGCAGGTCATTAGAGCTGGTCTGTGGGTGGACTGTGACTGTTCTCACCTGCGCCTCTGTTTATCTGAGATGTTCCTCGGTCTGCCACTCCAGGCCATCACTAGAACTGTTCCTGTGGTCTTCCATTTCCTCACAATGTTCCTCACAGTTGAAACTGAGAGCTTGAATCTCTGAGATAGTTTCTATATCCTTTAAACCATGACGTTGAACAATCATTGTTTTGAGGCTCCCATGATGCCACTCTTCAGAGAAGATGCACAGAGGAGAAACACTTACAATTGGTTCCTTAAATACCCTCATGATTGGACTCACTTGTGTATGGAGGTCAAGGGTCACTGAGGTTACCAAACCAATTTTGAGTTCCAATAATTAGTGCTAAAGGTATTCAAATCTATAAGATATAAGGGTGCCTAAATTTATACACATGCATAATTTAGTTCAAATAATTCTTGCACACTTTCTGTAAATCATATAAACTTTATTTCACTTTCAAATATCACTGTGTTTGTCTCCTTTAAGATATATTTAACTGGATTTTTTTATCCAAACAAACAACGATTTATAAAGGAAAATCATGAAAATGTACAGGGGTGACCAAACTTTTTCATTCCACTGAATGTTAATGTGATATTAATGTTTTTAAAAGTGCCAGGTTTTGAGAAAGTTAACTGATGAAAGTGAAAAAGTGAATTGAATGAAGCAATAATTATGTTTTTATTGCATTAAAATAGTGTCAATCATGTGAGTTCACCACACGTTGTTGCTTCACATCTGATAAAGCCAACAGGAAGTAGACGTAGAACATCCTGTTATCGTCTGGTTCCACCAATCGTAGGCGAGAAGCTGCTGATGGTGAAGAGATTGACATCATGAAGTCGCTGCAGAGTCGCCTCTCACTCACAGATGAAGACAGAAGAATATTTTATATGTTATATTTGAATTATTCATTATTTGTTATAGTTTAATTATTCAATATTTGTTATAGTTTAATTATTCAATATTTGTTATATTTTAATTATTCAATATTTGTTACATTTTTTATTTTAATTTTAAGGACCACACATACACACACACACACACACGCACACACACAGACACATACATAACACATACAAACACACACACACACACACACCTATATGCACACACACACACAAGCACATACAACATGAAAACGCACACGCACACACACAGACACACACGCGCACACACACAAATACAAAAATAAAATCTGCAGAGCAAGTGTGTACTTCTGAGATAAGACTGTTCATTTCGTTGTACATCAGCTCCTGTTATGGCATCTTTTTGAGAGAGAAATTAATTCAAGACGACCTTGTGATGTGTTTTTTATTCATCATGTGACACGTTATTGTATAGATCATGTGACACATTATTGTATAGATCATGTTACACATTATTGTATAGATCATGTTACACATTATTTTATAGATCATGTGACATATTATTTTATAGATCATGTTACACATTATTGTATAGATCATGTTACACATTATTGTATAGATCATGTTACACATTATTGTATAGATCATGTTACACATTATTTTATAGATCATGTTACACATTACTGTATAGATCATGTAAGTAAGTAAGTAAGTAATATTTATTTATATAGCGCTTTTCGAGACCAGGGTCACAAAGCGCTTAGACAAACAAAAAAAGTACATACTTTAAAGATCAAGATAATACTGAGAACAACACAGGAGTTCGAGAAATACAAGGAAAAGCCTGAACAAATAGAAACGTCTTAAGATGTTTCTTAAAGGAGTCAGTAGATCATCAAGAGCAAAGAGAGGAAGATTGTTCCAAAGCTTAGGAGCAACAGCCTGAAAAGATTTCTCTCCTCTGGTCCTGAGTCGTGTGCGTGGAACCATAAGTAGATTCTGATCCACAGACCTCAGAGCCCGAGCTGGGGTGTAAGGCTGAATTATTGCAGGAGCTTACGTTCAAGCAGCCGATCAAAGGCTCACCGGAAGCGGAAGTGCAATACACAGTATTGTATAGATCATGTGACACAGTATTGTATAGATCATGTGACACATTACTGTATAGATCATGTGACACATTATTGTATAGATCATGTGACACAGTATTGTATAGATCATGTGACACATTACTGTATAGATCATGTGACACATTATTGTATAGATCATGTTACACAGTATTGTATAGATCATGTGACACATTACTGTATAGATCATGTGACACATTATTGTATAGATCATGTGACACATTATTGTATAGATCATGTGACACAGTATTGTATAGATCATGTGACACATTATTTGTATAGATCATGTGACACATTATTTGTATAGATCATGTGACACATTACTGTATAGATCATGTGACACATTACTGTATAGATCATGTGACACATTATTGTATAGATCATGTGACACAGTATTGTATAGATCATGTGACACATTACTGTATAGATCATGTGACACATTATTGTATAGATCATGTGACACATTATTGTATAGATCACGTGACACAGTATTGTATAGATCATGTTACACATTATTGTATAGATCATGTGACACATTATTTGTATAGATCATGTGACCCATTATTGTATAGATCATGTGACATATTATTGTATAGATCATGTGACACATTATTGTATAGATCATGTTACACATTATTGTATAGATCATGTTACACATTATTTTATAGATCATGTGACACATTATTGTATAGATCATGTGACACATTATTGTATAGATCATGTTACACATTATTTTATAGATCATGTGACACATTATTTGTAAAGATCATGTGACACATTATTGTATAGATCATGTGACACATTATTGTATAGATCATGTGACACATTATTTGTATAGATCATGTGACACATTATTGTATAGATCATGTTACACATTATTGTATAGATCATGTGACACATTATTTGTATAGATCATGTGACACATTATTGTATAGATCATGTGACACATTATTGTATAGATCATGTGACACATTATTGTATAGATCATGTGACACATTATTGTATATATCATGTTACACATTATTGTATAGATCATGTTACACATTATTGTATAGATCATGTGACACATTATTTTATAGATCATGTGACACATTATTTTATAGATCATGTGACATATTATTGTATAGATCATGTGACACATTATTGTATAGATCATGTGACACATTATTGTATATATCATGTTACACATTATTGTATAGATCATGTTACACATTATTGTATAGATCATGTGACACATTATTGTATAGATCATGTGACACATTATTTTATAGATCATGTGACATATTATTTTATAGATCATGTGACACATTAGTGTATAGATCATGTTACACATTATTGTATAGATCATGTTACACATTATTGTATAGATAATGTGACACATTATTTTATAGATCATGTTACACATTATTGTATAGATAATGTGACACATTATTTTATAGATCATGTTACACATTATTGTATAGATAATGTGACACATTATTTTATAGATCATGTTACACATTATTGTATAGATCATGTTACACATTATTTTATAGATCATGTGACACATTATTGTATAGATCATGTTACACATTATTTTATAGATCATGTGACACATTATTGTATAGATCATGTTACACATTATTGCATAGATCATATTAGACATCATGTTATAAATCATGTGACACATCAATGTATAAATCATGTGACACGTTATTTTATAGATCATGTGACACATCACGTGACCATAAACGTGTCAATTAAAAAGAATTTAATCTGCACACGCGTGTTTCATGCACAGACGAAGTCGCTCTGCATTGTTAACGGTTGACTCTTATTTGACAGTGATTGCATTTTCATTGTCATTTGACAGACATCCGTGTGCATGGAATGTGGATGAGACAAAGCTTTAGAAAAGAACAAGAAAACAGTGCATGACATGCAGCAGCAGATACAGCAGACAAAGACGAGATAGGCTCGTATACGATCCATTGTACTTCCTCTCACACGTGTCTTCTGCAGCTGCTGTGACGTCATGAAACGAAGGAACAAAAACAAGGATAATAGGAACCTGACTGAGATCTTTTGTCCTGTATTCTTAATTAAGTTGAATTAATGAAATATAACTTCTTTTTCAAACCTCCTTTATTTGTCATCATTAAACATTAATGTTCCAGTCCACTAGATGGTAGTGATGTGTTGATGAAGCTTCATGAAACAGCATCATTATCTTCAGAGTCCACTAGATGGTAGTGATGTGTTGATGAAGCTTCATGAAACAGCATCATTATCTTCAGAGTCCACTAGATGGTAGTGATGTGTTGATGAAGCTTCATGAAACAGCGTCATTATAATCAGAGTCCACTAGATGGTAGTGATGTGTTGATGAAGCTTCATGAAACAGTGTCATTATCTTCAGAGTCCACTAGATGGTAGTGATGTGTTGATGAAGCTTCATGAAACAGCATCATTATCTTCAGAGTCCACTAGATGGTAGTGATGTGTTGATGAAGCTTCATGAAACAGCGTCATTATCTTCAGAGTCCACTAGATGGTAGTGATGTGTTGATGAAGCTTCATGAAACAGTGTCATTATCTTCAGAGTCCACTAGATGGTAGTGATGTGTTGATGAAGCTTCATGAAACAGTGTCATTATCTTCAGAGTCCACTAGATGGTAGTGATGTATTGATAAAGCTTCATGAAACAGTGTCATTATCTTCAGAGTCGGCTAGATGGTAGTGATGTGTTGATAAAGCTTCATGAAACAGTGTCATTATCTTCAGAGTCCACTAGATGGTAGTGATGTGTTGATGAAGCTTCATGAAACAGTGTCATTATCTTCAGAGTCCACTAGCTGGTAGTGATGTGTTGATGAAGCTTCATGAAACAGTGTCATTATCTTCAGAGTCCACTAGATGGTAGTGATGTGTTGATAAAGCTTCATGAAAAAGTGTCATTATCTTCAGAGTCCACTAGATGGTAGTGATGTGTTGATAAAGCTTCATGAAACAGTGTTATTATCTTCAGAGTCCACTAGATGTCACTCTCTGCTCTATAATCTATTGCGTTAAACAGCCAAAATAATGAAACCTCTGATCATTTTCAACTGATGGCGCCACCCACTGACCTCTAATATATGACAGTGTTTCGTGAGGCTTCACCAACACGTCAATAGCACAAGTTGAAATCAAAGTTCTCAACTTTTGATGGGATGATCCAGAGGTCAGTAGGTGGCGCCCTCAGTTGAAAAAAGTAATTTCCTGTTTTAATAAAACAACTTTTCATGCAAAGTAGAGCAGACAGAGACACTGTTTCATGAAGCTATCGTCAATCTTGGAAGCTTTTTCATTTTCATGGTGAGTTTTACTGTGAATTCAACGTTTATTTTGACAATCTCTGTCTCTTATCTTATAAAGTTCAACCCATTTTTCATCAGTCATCTGTCCGAATAATGACTCGACACATGATCTGAGTTGATAAAGTTTTCCTCACAACAGAAAAGAGGAAACACGTTCATTCTTCTTGGCTGTGGACGTGTCTTTACGAGGCCGAACACAAGTTGAAGTCCAGATGACCCCTCAGACCGTCTTCCACACATGACTGAGCAGAAAGTGACCTCGTCCGGTGGGGGGAGCTGTTGCCTCAAGCTTGAGTGTGTGAGACGAGAGACAGCCTGTCATGGATCGAGATCACATTTGCAAGCAGACTGTCAGGAGTTTAAGCACTTAACCTGACGGTGATGGCTCGACACCACGACTCCTGATTCCCTCCCTGTCTGCGTGAGGTTCCTGCTCTCAGCTGCAGGATCTTCACTGGCCTCAGTCGTCGTCGTGAAGAGCTTGATGTGAGCGTCTCTGGTTTGAAACCTTTTCTTCTTTCTTTCTTGACCAGCAAAGATGTGTTAAGAGGACATGATTATTATTTGCGTTTCTGACCTACAGGTGAACACGAAGACTCATGTGTTGAGAAGTGATTCCATGAATAAACCTCAGGAAATGATAAAACATTTGAAAGTAGCTCGAGAAGAAAAAGGCTTATTGGGAACACGTTGGGTTTATTTGAGGTTTGTTTCCTGTTTGTTTTCACTCCAATGAGCTTCATTCCATGTTCCGCTCCGTGTGTCACGCTCAGTACACACAGTGGTGCTGTTGCCCATTGTTAAGTCAGAACTTGTCCTCCTGAACACAGCATAGGCCTGCGGTCCTGGTGTCAGCTCCAATGGACTTGATCCAACACCCTCTGCTGCGAACCAGAGTCCAGTGTGAGTTCTAGTTCGTCATGAGACAATAGTCTTTTGCCAACCTCTGTCTCGAGCGAGGCCAGGTTCGTGGAGCTTCACTTCTAACCGTGTCAGACGAGGCCGTTTGGAGAATTTCACTAAAACCTTTAATTTACTTTCCTTTTTTCCTCCTTTCAGATCCGCACCACCAGCAGCACCGTGAGCCAAACTGACACCATTGTAGCCCAACTAGCCTCTTGCTCCGCGTTACGTGAATAATGTCATCTTATCAGATCTGAGGTTCTAGCTGCAGTTCACGCAACCCTTGAATCGGACCAGAACACATCGAAGGAGTCGTGTGAGAGGCAGCCTCGGGCGTAAAAGAATCCTTAAAATCATGACTTGAAAAAGAGCACGTGAGAGAACAGGCGTGTCCTAAAGACAAATAATCATTTCATCCTCTATCACTTCCAGAGCAACAATATTACACAACCAAACGACGACAAAACAAACCTGACGACACAAACAAAAACACTGTCTTTTGCTGAACGTTTGTTTCTGTTTCACACAAACACTGTTATGATGTGAACAGTTGTGTTGTCCGGAGGTTTATCCTGTATTTTAATGTAGCCATGAGCTGCACTGAGAAGATGCTTGATCTCATCATCACTAGCATTTGGATCCACACCATTTTTGAAGGAGCGAGTGCAATCGCCACAACTTTCTTGTTTATTCAAGCAGGTTCCAGAAAACACTTTTAGTGTTCAACGCATGCAAGTACTGGGAGTTTGAGAGTTGAGAAGATCCAGCCGGTCCGGAGATCAACGTCCAGATACACCTGATGATGAAACCAACACTATAACCCTTCAGAAGGATAACACTAACATTCTTCGTCCAACAAGGTTGACAAGCAGCAAACTAGCACCAGTTCCATGTCCACTGAAGAAGACAATATCAACTGAATCCATGACTAACCCTGGTGTTCCTTGCTAGGTGTTAGTTCACCAGCTTGTTCAGTGAACACGTTCGTCTACAGAGTCCATTCCTCTCACAATATTGAAACAATCAACAAGACGAGCATAAAGAGAAGTCATGGTGTCCATGTCAGAGTGAGAAGGTCAAAAATCACAGTGGCGGGTATTAACGTCTTGATGAAGCTTCATGAAGCGTCAACGTCCTTGAAGACAGAGAGACATGTTTGACCAGAAGAATGATGAAGCTTCATGAAGCGTCAACGTCCTTGAAGACAGAGAGACGTGTTTGACCATAAGAACGATGAAGCTTCATGAAGCGTCAACGTCCTTGAAGACAGAGAGACATGTTTGACCATAAGAACGATGAAGCTTCATGAAGCGTCAACGTCCTTGAAGACAGAGAGACATGTTTGACCATAAGAACGATGAAGCTTCATGAAGCATCAACGTTCTTGAAGACAGAGAGACATGTTTGACCATAAGAACGATGAAGCTTCATGAAGCGTCAACGTCCTTGAAGACAGAGAGACATGTTTGACCATAAGAACGATGAAGCTTCATGAAGCATCAACGTTCTTGAACACAGAGAGACATGTTTGACCATAAGAACGATGAAGCTTCATGAAGCATCAACGTTCTTGAAGACAGAGAGACATGTTTGACCAGAAGAACGATGAAGCTTCATGAAGCATCAACGTCCTTGAAGACAGAGAGACATGTTTGACCATAAGAACGATGAAGCTTCATGAAGCGTCAACGTCCTTGAAGACAGAGAGACATGTTTGACCAGAAGAATGATGAAGCTTCATGAAGCGTCAACGTCCTTGAAGACAGAGAGACATGTTTGACCATAAGAACGATGAAGCTTCATGAAGCATCAACATCCTTGAAGACAGAGAGACATGTTTGACCAGAAGAATGATGAAGCTTCATGAAGCGTCAACGTCCTTGAAGACAGAGAGACATGTTTGACCATAAGAACGATGAAGCTTCATGAAGCGTCAACGTCCTTGAAGACAGAGAGACATGTTTGACCATAAGAATGATGAAGCTTCATGAAGCGTCAACGTCCTTGAAGACAGAGAGACATGTTTGACCAGAAGAATGATGAAGCTTCATTAAGCGTCAACGTCCTTGAAGACAGAGAGACATGTTTGACCATAAGAACGATGAAGCTTCATGAAGCATCAACATCCTTGAAGACAGAGAGACATGTTTGACCAGAAGAATGATGAAGCTTCATGAAGCGTCAACGTCCTTGAAGACAGAGAGACATGTTTGACCATAAGAACGATGAAGCTTCATGAAGCATCAACATCCTTGAAGACAGAGAGACATGTTTGACCAGAAGAATGATGAAGCTTCATGAAGCGTCAACGTCCTTGAAGACAGAGAGACATGTTTGACCATAAGAACAATGAAGCTTTATGAAGCATCAACATCCATGAAGACAGAGAGACATGTTTGACCATAAGAATGATGAAGCTTCATGAAGCGTCAGCGTCCTTGAAGACAGAGAGACATGTTTGACCAGAAGAATGATGAAGCTTCATGAAGCGTCAACGTCCTTGAAGACAGAGAGACATGTTTGACCATAAGAACGATGAAGCTTCATGAAGCATCAACGTCCTTTAAGACAGAGAGACATGTTTGACCGTAAGAACGATGAAGCTTCATGAAGCATCAACGTCCATGAAGACAGAGAGACATGTTTGACCAGAAGAAAGATGAAGCTTCATGAAGCATCAACGTCCATGAAGACAGAGAGACATGTTTGACCATAAGAACGATGAAGCTTCATGAAGCATCAACGTCCATGAAGACAGAGAAACATGTTTGACCAGAAGAACGATGAAGCTTCATGAAGCATCAACGTCCTTGAAGACAGAGAGACATGTTTGACCAGAAGAACGATGAAGCTTCATGAAGCGTCAACGTCCTTGAAGACAGAGAGACATGTTTGACCATAAGAACGATGAAGCTTCATGAAGCATCAACATCCTTGAAGACAGAGAGACATGTTTGACCAGAAGAATGATGAAGCTTCATGAAGCGTCAATGTCCATGAAGACAGAGAAACATGTTTGACCAGAAGAACGATGAAGCTTCATGAAGCATCAACATCCTTGAAGACAGAGAGACATGTTTGACCATAAGAACGACGAAGCTTCATGAAGCATCAACGTCCTTGAAGACACAGAGACATGTTTGACCATAAGAGCGATGAAGCTTCATGAAGCATCAACATCCTTGAAGACAGAGAGACATGTTTGACCATAAGAACGACGAAGCTTCATGAAGCATCAACGTCCTTGAAGACACAGAGACATGTTTGACCATAAGAGCGATGAAGCTTCATGAAGCATCAACATCCTTGAAGACAGAGAGACATGTTTGACCAGAAGAACGATGAAGCTTCATGAAGCGTCAACGTCCTTGAAGACAGAGAGACATGTTTGACCATAAGAACGATGAAGCTTCATGAAGCATCAACGTCCTTGAAGACAGAGAGACATGTTTGACCATAAGAACGATGAAGCTTCATGAAGCATCAACATCCTTGAAGACAGAGAGACATGTTTGACCATAAGAACGATGAAGCTTCATGAAGCGTCAACGTCCTTGAAGACAGAGAGACATGTTTGACCATAAGAACGATGAAGCTTCATGAAGCATCAACATCCTTGAAGACAGAAAGACATGTTTGACCAGAAGAATGATGAAGCTTCATGAAGCGTCAACGTCCTTGAAGACAGAGAGACATGTTTGACCATAAGAACGATGAAGCTTCATGAAGCATCAACATCCTTGAAGACAGAGAGACATGTTTGACCAGAAGAATGATGAAGCTTCATGAAGCGTCAATGTCCATGAAGACAGAGAAACATGTTTGACCAGAAGAACGATGAAGCTTCATGAAGCATCAACATCCTTGAAGACAGAGAGACATGTTTGACCATAAGAATGATGAAGCTTCATGAAGCGTCAACGTCCTTGAAGACAGAGAGACATGTTTGACCATAAGAACGACGAAGCTTCATGAAGCATCAACGTCCTTGAAGACACAGAGACATGTTTGACCATAAGAGCGATGAAGCTTCATGAAGCATCAACATCCTTGAAGACAGAGAGACATGTTTGACCATAAGAACGACGAAGCTTCATGAAGCATCAACGTCCTTGAAGACACAGAGACATGTTTGACCATAAGAGCGATGAAGCTTCATGAAGCATCAACATCCTTGAAGACAGAGAGACATGTTTGACCAGAAGAACGATGAAGCTTCATGAAGCGTCAACGTCCTTGAAGACAGAGAGACATGTTTGACCATAAGAACGATGAAGCTTCATGAAGCGTCAACGTCCTTGAAGACAGAGAGACATGTTTGACCATAAGAACGATGAAGCTTCATGAAGCATCAACATCCTTGAAGACAGAGAGACATGTTTGACCATAAGAACGATGAAGCTTCATGAAGCGTCAACGTCCTTGAAGACAGAGAGACATGTTTGACCAGAAGAATGATGAAGCTTCATGAAGCGTCAACGTCCTTGAAGACAGAGAGACATGTTTGACCATAAGAACAATGAAGCTTTATGAAGCATCAACATTCATGAAGACAGAGAGACATGTTTGACCATAAGAACGATGAAGCTTCATGAAGCGTCAATGTCCATGAAGACAGAGAAACATGTTTGACCAGAAGAACGATGAAGCTTCATGAAGCATCAACATCCTTGAAGACAGAGAGACATGTTTGACCATAAGAACGATGAAGCTTCATGAAGCATCAACGTCCTTGAAGACACGGAGACATGTTTGACCATAAGAACGATGAAGCTTCATGAAGCGTCAACGTCCTTGAAGACACAGAGACATGTTTGACCATAAGAACGATGAAGCTTCATGAAGCATCAACGTCCTTGAAGACACAGAGACATGTTTGACCATAAGAACGATGAAGCTTCATGAAGCATCAACGTCCTTGAAGACACAGAGACATGTTTGACCATAAGAACGATGAAGCTTCATGAAGCATCAACGTCCTTGAAGACACAGAGACATGTTTGACCATAAGAACGATGAAGCTTCATGAAGCATCAACGTCCTTGAAGACAAAGAGACATGTTTGACCATAAGAACGATGAAGCTTCATGAAGCATCAACGTCCTTGAAGACACAGAGACATGTTTGACCATAAGAACGATGAAGCTTCATGAAGCATCAACGTCCTTGAAGACACAGAGACATGTTTGACCATAAGAACGATGAAGCTTCATGAAGCATCAACGTCCTTGAAGACAAAGAGACATGTTTGACCATAAGAACGATGAAGCTTCATGAAGCATCAACGTCCTTGAAGACACAGAGACATGTTTGACCATAAGAACGATGAAGCTTCATGAAGCATCAACGTCCTTGAAGACAAAGAGACATGTTTGACCAGAAGAATTCAAGAATATAAAAACCATGGTCAGTGGTTCTGGTCCTCGTATCTCGTGATGTGTTGATGAAGCTTCATGAAACTGTGTCTTCACAGGTCAGAAGAGTATTTTAGTTTTAGAGCAAAGAACAGTATTTTCCACCGAGTGATGAAACTACTTTCTTCTGTTGTTGGTTTTATTTTTCAAGCTCTGCTGTTTGACTTCTTCTAATTAAAATTCTCAGTTGGTCTCGTCTTCACTCTCGAGTCCAAGTCTGTTCCTCACTTCACAGACTGTTTCCCCTCATTTTATTTTCCCACTTCTTGTCTTCATACCAAGAGAAACTCCATGTTCAGGGTCGTTGTTGTCACGTCCACGACACCGAGATTACAGAGAGAAACCAGCGAAAGAAAACAATATGATCGACGTTTATCTGGAATCTATTCAAGTCGATGTTTATTACAGTTTGGTTGATTCTTCAGCTGATAAAATAATCGTGATCTTGTTTCGAAGGTCGAAGGCGGTCGTCTGTAGTCACGTGGCCTCATTTCTGCTTCTCTGGGCTCAGCTCTGGAATGGAAGCTCATGAGGTCCGAGCTCAGGCGGTGGCTTCACAAATCCATGATCTACGATTTGATCTCCTGACAAAGACAGGATCAGATCAGTGATTGATCCCATGAATGATGTTCCATCTGTCAATGTTTGGAGGTTTGATCTCCACAAGAATGAAGCAGACGCTGTCATGTGACCTTCACACTCGTCACTGCAAGAACATGTTTGTCTTCAGCTGAACTGGTGTGACTAGTCACGGATGAAAGTCCTCAGTCCGGCTGGAACCACTTCTGTGAGGCGGGATATGGTTTGACTCTCAGTCCGGGCTCCAGAACTGATCCGCCTCAGGGTTTGGACGGAGGGTTTTTAGGTCGCCATGGGTCGGATGCACCAAGACTTGGAGACTGAACAGTGAACAAAAGTGAAGCTTCACTGATCAACACTCATCACATCCTTCACTCCAGAATTTTTCACTGATCAGATTCAGCAACGTTTGACTTTCTGCTGCTTTAGTAGAAGAACTCACATTTCTCCTTCAAACTCTGCATTAGTTTCTTTCAGGATCATTTTAAAATTCTGGTTCTTACTTTCAGATCTATTCATGGTCAGACCTTCATGATCTGATCCAGACTTACACCCCAGCTCAGGCTCTGAGGTCTGTGGATCAGAATCTTCTGATGGTTCCTGAACTTCAGGACCAGAGGAGAGAAATCCTTCCAGACTGTTGCTCCTAAGCTTTGGAACCATCTCTGTGTTTGATGATCTACTGACTCCTTCAAGAAACATCTGTGTTTGATGATCTACTGACTCCTTCAAGAAACATCTGTGTTTGATGATCTACTGACTCCTTCAAGAAACATCTGTGTTTGATGATCTACTGACTCCTTCAAGAAACATCTGTGTTTGATGATCTACTGACTCCTTCAAGAAACATCTGTGTTTGATGATCTACTGACTCCTTCAAGAAACATCTGTGTTTGATGATCTACTGACTCCTTCAAGAAACATCTGTGTTTGATGATCTACTGACTCCTTCAAGAAACATCTGTGTTTGATGATCTACTGACTCCTTCAAGAAACATCTGTGTTTGATGATCTACTGACTCCTTCAAGAAACATCTGTGTTTGATGATCTACTGACTCCTTTAAGAAACATGTGTGTTTGATGATCTACTGACTCCTTCAAGAAACATGTGTGTTTGATGATCTACTGACTCCTTCAAGAAACATCTGTGTTTGATGATCTACTGACTCCTTCAAGAAACATCTGTGTTTGATGATCTACTGACTCCTTCAAGAAACATCTTCTTGTTGATCCTCCTCCAACTCTGATGTCCACCTTTCACTGTCTTGGAACTTCTTGTATCCAAACCTCGTCTGGGCCTCGACGCCTCCTTGTGTGTAGCATTGGAACCTCAAATGTTCTTCTGTGTTCTGGTCACTGACACCTTCTTCGACCCAAACTACTGCTGCTGGATTCTGACCTCAGACCTTCTTCACGTCTTTCTTCTTAATTCAGTTGATGTTTTCCATCGTGTAGCAAATAAGTCTTTCCTGCACATGATATTTACATCTATATTAATATATGATGGTCTCACACACGCAGGTCTTTTATATTGTGTGTAACTTCATGTTGGATGAAGGTCGTCCACACACTCCTGCACCATCTGCTTCCTTTGATGCTCATCTGGAGCTTCTGATCTTAGATGATCCATGAAGTTCTATCACAATATTCAGTCTTTTCTCTTGACAGCAGCTTTAAGATGATCCTGCTGCGGAGAAGAAACAACATCTGAAGGTGAAGATGCAACAATCATATGATCATTATTGATCAGTGATTATTGATAAAGATGCAACAATCATATGATCATTATTGATCAGTGATTATTGATAAAGATGAAACAATAATATGATCATTATTGATCAGTGATTATTGATAAAGATGAAACAATAATATGATCATTATTGATAAAGATGAAACAATAATATGATCATTATTGATCAGTGATTATTGATAAAGATGAAACAATAATATGATCATTATTGATCAGTGATTATTGATAAAGATGCAACAATAATATGATCATTATTGATCAGTGATTATTGATAAAGATGAAACAATAATATGATCATTATTGATCAGTGATTATTGATAAAGATGAAACAATAATATGATCATTATTGATCAGTGATTATTGATAAAGATGCAACAAAATAAGATGGTGATCGTTATTGATTATTGATAAAGATGAAACAATAATATGATCATCATTGATCAGTGATTATTGATAAAGATGCAACAATAATATGATCATTATTTATCAGTGATTATTGATAAAGATGAAACAATAATATGATCATTATTGATCGGTGATTATTGATAAAGATGCAACAAAATAAGATGGTGATCATTATTGATTATTGATAAAGATGCAACAATAAGATGGTGATCATTATTGATTATTGATTATTGTTAAAGGTGGAACAATAAGATGGTGATCATTATTGATTATTGTTAAAGGTGGAACAATAAGATGGTGATCATTATTGCTTATTGATTATTGTTAAAGATGGAACAATAAGATGGTGATCATTATTGATTATTGATTATTGTTAAAGGTGGAACAATAAGATGGTGATCATTATTGATTACTGATTATTGATAAAGATGGAACAGGATATCCTGCCATCAGGTCCTGGCTGCTCATCCAAGCTCCTCCATCCATCAACCCCGCCGGAGAAAAGACTTTTAACTGCCGCAGAAAGCGTCGTCCAGCGGGTGACGAGGTGGAGCGAGCGGCAGATTGACAGCTGTCATCAATCACTCTGCCAGCCAGATGTGGGGTGACAGGTCGGGGCACGTTGGCCAGGACGGCGATTCGTACACAATTTAGCGGAGATGTCTTCTTGCCAGTCGTCTCTGGTGAGACGCCAGCCGCCATTAATCCAGTCAAGCATCTATGGATCAGCCTGGTCTTTAGGGTCACGTCTGTTTGTGACACATTTCACTGCCGCTCTAATGTTGCTCTGCCCCCCGATGTTTACGCCACCAATACATTAATGTGGCTGTTTTCAGAAGACTACGACGTCAATGAAACATAGACACACGTTTATCTGTTCCTCAAATTATCTTTTGCTGGAAGTTCTTTCTGGGAATAAAAATAATTTGTTTACATTTTTAAATTTTTCATTGGCAGGAAGTTCCAGTAAAGTTGTTGAGTGATTGAAGCCAAACCCCTGATTGCACCTGATGGTTAAGATGTTTCGTTGAAATCTACTCCTGTGCTGTGTCCAAATCGCACACTTCTGCACTTACACTTAGTATTTTGAGTGCACAAGTGCGTCCCAATAAGCAGTGTGTGAAAATGAGCACTTAATTGTCCAGAAAATAGAGTGTGGATCGATGGTCATTTCCCACCCCTGCCGTCCTCCATCTTAGTCACGTAGATGAGGCTAAACTGAAGCTAAACTGAAGCTAAACTGAAGCTAAACTGAAGCTAAACTGAAGCTAAACTGAAGCTAAAATGATGCTAAACTGAAGCTAAACTAAAGCTAAACTGAAGCTAAACTGAAGCTAAAATGAAGCTAAACTGAAGCTAAACTGAAGCTAAAATGAAGCTAAAATGAAGCTAAACTGAAGCTAAACTGAAGCTAAAATGAAGCTAAACTGAAGCTAAAATGATGCTAAACTGAAGCTTAACTGAAGCTAAACTGAAGCTAAAATGAAGCTAAAATGAAGCTAAACTGAAGCTAAACTGAATCTAAACTGAAGCTAAACTGGAGCTAAAATGAAGCTAAACTGAAGCTAAACTGAAGCTAAACTGAAGCTAAAATGAAGCTAAACTGAAGCTAAAATGATGCTAAACTGAAGCTTAACTGAAGCTAAACTGAAGCTAAAATGAAGCTAAAATGAAGCTAAACTGAAGCTAAACTGAAGCTAAAATGAAGCTTAACTGAAGCTAAACTGAAGCTAAACTGAAGCTGAACTGAAGCTAAACTGAAGCTAAACTGTGGCTAAACAGAAGCTAAACTGCGGCTAAACTAAAGGTAAACTGAAGCTAAACTGAAGCTAAACTGCGGCTAAACAGAAGCTGAACTGAAGCTAAACTGAAGCTAAACTGCGGCTAAACTGCGGCTAAACTGAAGCTAAACTGCGGCTAAACTGAAGCTAAACTGAAGCTAAACTGAAGCTAAACTGCGGCTAAACTGCGGCTAAACTGAAGCTAAACTGCGGCTAAACTGAAGCTAAACTGAAACTACGTCACTGACGACACGTCTTTGGAGCAGATGTAACAACAATAATAATACAATGAAACACAACTTAATAACTTGTTATTGGAGAAAAGTGTTGTCAAGTGTCGATGATAGTTTAAGAAACAAAATTGAAGAACTTTTATTTTAAGTAAATATAATTCTTGATGTATTAAAGTTGTTTATTATTATTATTATTATTATTAATAATAATAATAATAATAATAATAATACTATTGTATTGTTTGCTGTGATTAATGAACAGGAATGCATCAATACAGCTTCATAAAATAGCGTCTTTACTTCCAGAGTCCACTAGATGTCACTTTAGTTGTGTTTTTGAACAAAACCAGCGCAGTAACAGTGATCTGTTTAAAAAAAGATGTTTCATTATGTTTATTTTTGTGTTTATCTTTCTTGTTGCCTCATTGGAAATGATTGAAGATTCAATAATGTGATCAGTGTATCCGAGGAGTATCTTTTACTATCCATAATAATATACATATTTTAGTGTGTAACAAGTACTTCGTCCTATTAAAACACACTTTCCTAAAACTTCATTCTCTTCATCAGCTAAATCAACGTATCATCAAAGTAAAGTATCTTCAAAGAGAGATAAACCTGGAGAGAAGTTCATTCTGATGATATTCTGAAAGACAAGGGGAGTCGAGTCTTCGCTCTAATGTGTGTCTCTGTGGGAGAAACAAGTCTTTTGCAGGTGAGTCTCTAGAAAAACAATTTCAAGACGGTAAGAATGGTGTGGACAGGTTATTTCTGAGCCGTCAGAGGTGGATTCGCAGCAGCCGGGACAGTTGGACGGACAGCAGAGAGACCAGGCGGCGTCTCTGAGGACCTTCTGTTGGTTGGAGCTCACTGAGGCTGAACACTTCAGACAGGTGCAGCTAACTCTGAACAAATCTTGTTTTTCACGCGGGGTCCTGCAGGTAATTCCTTCATCTCGGAGGACCCGGTGTTTTCTTCTTCACACTCCGGCTGGCAGTGAAACGCAACGTTGACCCGTCGAAGTTCATGGACCCGCAGAAGCTGAAGAAACTTTGTATCTCAGATGACTTTTCATGGCATCCGTCGGCACTTTGAGTGAAGAAACTAGTGACGCTTCGAACGACTGTTGTGTTGAAACTTAAGTCATTTTACAGTGACGGCGCCCCCTACTGACCTCTGAACACATGACACTGTTTCATGAAGCTTCGTCGACTCTGGCTGTATTTGTTAACCGTATGTTGGTTGAACGTCAAGAACCCTTCGAGGCGAGCAGGTCCGTCCATTATCACCTCCTTCTTAAGGCATATCTGGAGGAGATTGAGAGATTATTTGTGACACTTCCTGGCGCCTCGCTCTCCTCTGGCCTGTCAATCATTCATCAGTCAGTCCAGCACCTGCCGTCCTTCCCTTGACGTCACCTTGTTATCACCAGGATCTCTGTTCCTGCTGCTCTCACTCCTCGTCTTACTTTCATTTCAAACATCGTTTCATCGTCTTGACGAGAAACTTTTACCCAAATCTTTCAATGTATTGTTTTTTATCGCAATGTGTGTGTGTTTGTGTTCATTTCTATCACAACGAGTGTATGTGTGTTAAAGTGATGTTGGGCTAAAGTGTGTATGTGTGGGTGTGTTAAAGTGTGTATGTGTCATTATAACGTGTGACTCTATTATATCATCAGTGTGTGTGTGTGTTGTTGTAATTTGTGACTCTATTGTATCATCAGTGTGTGTGTGTTGTTGTGGTGTGTGACTCTATTGTATCATCAGTGTGTGTGTTGTTGTAATGTCTGACTCTATTATATCATCAGTGTATGTGTGTGTTGTTGTAATTTGTGACTCTATTGTATCATCAGTGTGTGTTGTTGTGATGTGTGACTCTATTGTATCATCAGTGTGTGTGTGTGTTGTTGTAATTTGTGACTCTATTGTATCATCAGTGTGTGTGTCTTGTTGTGATGTGTGACTCTATTGTATCATCAGTGTATGTGTGTGTTGTTGTAATGTGTGACTCTATTGTATCATCAGTGTGTGTGTGTTGTAATGTCTGACTCTATTATATCATCAGTGTATGTGTGTGTTGTTGTAATGTGTGACTCTATTATATCATCAGTGTATGTGTGTGGTGTTGTAATGTGTGACTCTATTGTATCATCAGTGTGTGTGTGTTGTTGTGATGTGTGACTCTATTGTATCATCAGTGTATGTGTGTGTTGCTGTAATTTGTGACTCTATTGTATCATCAGTGTGTGTGTGTTGTTGTGATGTGTGACTCTATTGTATCATCAGTGTATGTGTGTGTTGTAATTTGTGACTCTATTGTATCATCAGTGTGTGTGTGTTGTTGTGATGTGTGACTCTATTGTATCATCAGTGTGTGTGTGTGTGTTGTTGTGATGTGTGACTCTATTGTATCATCAGTGTGTGTGTGTTGTTGTGATGTGTGACTCTATTGTATCATCAGTGTGTGTGTGTTGTTGTGATGTGTGACTCTATTGTATCATCAGTGTGTGTGTGTGTTGTTGTGATGTGTGACTCTATTGTATCATCAGTGTGTGTGTGTTGTTGTGATGTGTGAATCTATTGTATCATCAGTGTGTGTGTTGTTGTGATGTGTGACTCTATTGTATCATCAGTGTGTGTGTGTGTTGTTGTGATGTGTGACTCTATTGTATCATCAGTGTGTGTGTGTTGTTGTGATGTGTGACTCTATTGTATCATCAGTGTGTGTGTGTGTTGTTGTGATGTGTGACTCTATTGTATCATCAGTGTGTGTGTGTTGTTGTGATGTGTGACTCTATTGTATCATCAGTGTGTGTGTGTTGTTGTGATGTGTGACTCTATTGTATCATCAGTGTGTGTGTATGTGTTGTTGTGATGTGTGACTCTATTGTATCATCAGTGTGTGTGTGTTGTTGTAATGTGTGACTCTATTGTATCATCAGTGTGTGTCCGTGTTGTGATGTGTGACTCTATTGTATCATCAGTGTGTGTGTTGTTGTGATGTTTGACTCTATTGTATCATCAGTGTGTGTGTGTTGTTGTGATGTGTGACTCTATTGTATCATCAGTGTGTGTGTGTTGTTGTGATGTGTGACTCTATTGTATCATCAGTGTGTGTGTTGTTGTGATGTGTGACTCTATTGTATCATCAGTGTGTGTGTGTGTGTGTTGTGATGTGTGACTCTATTGTATCATCAGTGTGTGTGTGTTGTTGTGATGTGTGACTCTATTGTATCATCAGTGTGTGTGTGTTGTTGTGATGTGTGACTCTATTGCATCATCAGTGTGTGTGTTGTTGTGATGTTTGACTCTATTGTATCATCAGTGTGTGTGTGTTGTTGTGATGTGTGACTCTATTGTATCATCAGTGTGTGTGTTGTTGTGATGTGTGACTCTATTGTATCATCAGTGTGTGTGTGTTGTTGTGATGTGTGACTCTATTGTATCATCAGTGTGTGTGTTGTTGTGATGTTTGACTCTATTGTATCATCAGTGTGTGTGTGTTGTTGTGATGTGTGACTCTATTGTATCATCAGTGTGTGTGTGTTGTTGTGATGTGTGACTCTATTGTATCATCAGTGTGTGTGTGTTGTTGTGATGTGTGACTCTATTGTATCATCAGTGTGTGTGTTGTTGTGATGTGTGACTCTATTGTATCATCAGTGTGTGTGTGTGTGTGTTGTGATGTGTGACTCTATTGTATCATCAGTGTGTGTGTGTTGTTGTGATGTGTGACTCTATTGTATCATCAGTGTGTGTGTGTTGTTGTGATGTGTGACTCTATTGTATCATCAGTGTGTGTGTTGTTGTGATGTGTGACTCTATTGTATCATCAGTGTGTGTGTGTGTGTGTTGTGATGTGTGACTCTATTGTATCATCAGTGTGTGTGTGTTGTTGTGATGTGTGACTCTATTGTATCATCAGTGTGTGTGTGTTGTTGTGATGTGTGACTCTATTGTATCATCAGTGTGTGTGTTGTTGTGATGTTTGACTCTATTGTATCATCAGTGTGTGTGTGTTGTTGTGATGTGTGACTCTATTGTATCATCAGTGTGTGTGTTGTTGTGATGTGTGACTCTATTGTATCATCAGTGTGTGTGTGTTGTTGTGATGTGTGACTCTATTGTATCATCAGTGTGTGTGTTGTTGTGATGTTTGACTCTATTGTATCATCAGTGTGTGTGTGTTGTTGTGATGTGTGACTCTATTGTATCATCAGTGTGTGTGTGTTGTTGTGATGTGTGACTCTATTGTATCATCAGTGTGTGTGTGTTGTTGTGATGTGTGACTCTATTGTATCATCAGTGTGTGTGTGTTGTTGTGATGTGTGACTCTATTGTATCATCAGTGTGTGTGTTGTTGTGATGTGTGACTCTATTGTATCATCAGTGTGTGTGTGTTGTTGTGATGTGTGACTCTATTGTATCATCAGTGTGTGTGTTGTTGTGATGTTTGACTCTATTGTATCATCAGTGTGTGTGTGTTGTTGTGATGTGTGACTCTATTGTATCATCAGTGTGTGTGTGTTGTTGTGATGTGTGACTCTATTGTATCATCAGTGTGTGTGTGTTGTTGTGATGTGTGACTCTATTGTATCATCAGTGTGTGTGTTGTTGTGATGTGTGACTCTATTGTATCATCAGTGACGTTTACAACATCAACGTCACTAAGATGGAGTCGTTTAGTGTAGAAAGTGTCCATCGATCTATACTCAGTTTTGTGTGTGTTTCAGTAATAATTTAGTGTGTATGGAGCACTACATTCACATACTAAGAATTGAGACACACTTATGCACTATCAATACTAAGTTCAAGTACACAAGTATGTGATTTGAGACGCAGCTCAGAGGACTCTACTGTAGATCGTTGCTCACTGTTTAAACCTGTCCCGGTAAAAAGTAGAATAATCCAAATAAAGATCTGAAACTGATGATGTATTTTCAATAACTATCTATTTTAATTCCTTTTGCTTCTTGATTTGAGATGAATCTTCAAATACAGGTTTAAACCAGGAAGTGAAACAGATCTGGGAGACAGTGACGCAAGTCTTGACCCGGCCTTGAAACCATTGAATTACCA
The DNA here is from genome assembly GCF_982586985.1 of Callionymus lyra. Lineage (NCBI taxonomy): Eukaryota > Metazoa > Chordata > Actinopteri > Syngnathiformes > Callionymidae > Callionymus > Callionymus lyra. The sequence continues at coordinate 29,011,694 of NC_141825.1, read as the reverse complement.
ACGAAACACAGTTTCTTCTTTTTAAAAACTCGTTTCATCGTCTTTATGAGGCAGGAAATGACTTCAGTTGGTTCATTGAAACGATCTGATCGTGTGACTCGTTTGATGTTTGATGTTCATTTGACAGTCAGTCCTGAACGTCACACAACTGATGGATTGTTGATAATTAACTGAATCAATTAGCTCGTCAAGGTAAGAATGAAACATTTATCAAACATCTTGTTGACGAAGCTCCATGAAACAGTGTCTTTATTATGATGTCACTCTCTGCTCTCAGATCACTGACGGCACCACCTACTGACCTCTGGAGGTACATGTTTCATGAAGCTTCATCGACACATCACTACCATCTAGTGACTCTGAAGATAATGACACTCTTTCATGAAGCTTCATCAACACATCACTACCATCTAGTGGACTCTGAAGATAATGACACTGTTTCATGAAGCTTCATCGACACATCACTACCATCTAGTGGACTCTGAAGATAATGACACTGTTTCATGAAGCTTCATCAACACATCACTACCATCTAGTGGACTCTGAAGATAATGACACTGTTTCATGAAGCTTCATCAGCACATCACTACCATCTAGTGGACTCTGAAGATAATGACACTCTTTCATGAAGCTTCATCAACACATCACTACCATCTAGTGGACTCTGAAGATAATGACACTGTTTCATGAAGCTTCATCGACACATCACTACCATCTAGTGGACTCTGAAGATAATGACACTGTTTCATGAAGCTTCATCAACACATCACTACCATCTAGTGGACTCTGAAGATAATGACACTGTTTCATGAAGCTTCATCAGCACATCACTACCATCTAGTGGACTCTGAAGATAATGACACTGTTTCATGAAGCTTCATCAAAACATCACTACCATCTAGTGGACTCTGAAGATAATGACACTGTTTCATGAAGCTTCATCGACACATCACTACCATCTAGTGGACTCTGAAGATAATGACACTGTTTCATGAAGCTTCATCAACACATCACTACCATCTAGTGGACTCTGAAGATAATGACACTGTTTCATGAAGCTTCATCAACACATCACTACCATCTAGTGGACTCTGAAGATAATGACACTCTTTCATGAAGCTTCATCAACACATCACTACCATCTAGTGGACTCTGAAGATAATGACACTGTTTCATGAAGCTTCATCAACACATCACTACCATCTAGTGGACTCTGAAGATAATGACACTGTTTTGTGAAGCTTCATCGACACATCACTACCATCTAGTGGACTCTGAAGATAATGACACTGTTTCATGAAGATTCTTCAACACACCACTACCATCTAGTGGACTCTGAAGATAATGACACTGTTTCGTGAAGCTTCATCGACACATCACTACCATCTAGTGGACTCTAAAGATAATGACACTGTTTCATGAAGCTTCATCGACACATCACTACCGTCTAGTGGACTCTGAAGATAATGACACTGTTTCATGAAGCTTCATCAACACATCACTACCGTCTAGTGGACTCTGAAGATAATGACACTGTTTCATGAAGCTTCATCAACACATCACTACCATCTAGTGGACTCTGAAGATAATGACACTGTTTCACGAAGCGTGTTTTTGTCTGTTCCGAGTATTTCACGCAGAAACTTTTCCAGAGAAGGTTGAGAAGAAGATATCAGGTCACAGGAGTCGTCTGGCTGGAATCACCTTGTTGGTGTCGGAGGAGAATTGAACACACGATGGAGAGGAAACGCACAACAATTCCAACCCGAAGCAGAACAACACAACAACCAAGATGAGCACAACACAATCTCTAAACGCACAACAAGCCCGACCCGGAGCCGAACAACACAACCACTGAGAACCTGCTCTGAGCTGTAGAACCTTCTGCAAGTGTCCGGCTCTGGTTCTTCTGCTGATGCCTCAACATATATGTTTGTGCCAGAATGTCACACTTTGGTTGATCCTCACTCTAATCCTTTCACTCCCACACTGAGCAGACGAGGGAGACGTTACAAGAGAGTGCGAGGGAGGCGGGGATTAGAAATGAAGACAACATGGAGGAGAAGGTTGAGAGTGGAGGTGAAGAGGACGACGATGAAGAAGATTCTTTTTAGATCTTACAGACACGTTCCTTTAATTTATGCAGATTTATATTATTATTATACATTTAACGAGCTTTAAACTCAACTTTTGATCCCAATAGATCACTTTACTAGATCTCTTCAGTAGATCACTTCAGTAGATCACTTTAGTAGATCACTTCATTACATCAGTTCAGTAGATCGGTTCATTAGATCACTTCAGTAGATCTATTCAGTAGATCACTTTGTAGATCTATTCAGTGGATCACTTCAGTAGATCTCTTCAGTAGATCACTTCAGTAGATCACTTCATTAGATCTATTCAGTAGATACTTCAGTAGATCACTTCATTAGATCTCTTCAGAAGATCTCTTTATTCAATCTCTTCAGTAGATCACTTCAGTAGATCTCTTGAGTTAGTTTGTTGAAGTTTGTGTGTCTACATGAAAATACACACTTTTAGTCACTGAGTCATTCTGACCCTCACAATAATAAATTCAGTACATTTCAGTGCAAAGACAACTAAAGTGTGTCTGTGTTAAAGTGTGTGACTCTATTGTATCATCAGTGTGTGTGTGTGTCTTGTTGTGATGTGTGACTCTATTGTGTCATCAGTGTGTGTATGTTGTTGTGATGTGTGACTCTATTGTATCATCAGTGTGTGTATGTTGTTGTGATGTGTGACTCTATTGTATCATCAGTGTGTGTGTGTGTCTTGTTGTGATGTGTGACTCTATTGTATCATCAGTGTGTGTCTTGTTGTGATGTGTAACTCTATTGTATCATCAGTGTGTGTATGTTGTTGTGATGTGTGACTCTATTGTATCATCAGTGTGTGTGTGTTGTTGTGATGTGTGACTCTATTGTATCATCAGTGTGTGTGTGTGTCTTGTTGTGATGTATGACTCTATTGTGTCATCAGTGTATGTGTTGTTGTGATGTGTGACTCTATTGTATCATCAGTGTGTGTGTGTTGTTGTGATGTGTGAATCTATTGTATCATCAGTGTGTGTGTGTGTCTTGTTGTGATGTGTAACTCTATTGTATCAACACCCACTCTGCTGGGATTGGTCAATGGAGGTGTGTCACTGCGCTTCATCAATGGTCTCCACCTCCAAGGGACTCATTGTATAAACAAAGTGTGATTACAGCTGGAGGAGGAGTGAAGCCATTATTACATCATAATGGACTCTCGTAACCTCTCGTTCGTCCAGATTTCAGAGCAACTTTATAAAGTAATAATTAAAACATGGTCATGAGAAGTTACTGCGTCTTGAAGAACATTCACTACATGATACCAGAGTTGATACTAGTTGATGTTTAATGACACCAGAGTTGATACTAGTTGATGTTTAATGACACCAGAGTTGATACTAGTTGATGTTTAATGACACCAGAGTTGATACTAGTTGATGTTTAATGACACCAGAGTTGATACTAGTTGATGTTTAATGACACCAGAGTTGATACTAGTTGATGTTTAATGACACCAGAGTTGATACTAGTTGATGTTTAATGACACCAGAGTTGATACTAGTTGATGTTTAATGACACCAGAGTTGATACTAGTTGATGTTTAATGACACCAGAGTTCATACAAGTTGATGTTTAATGACACCAGAGTTGATACTAGTTGATGTTTAATGACACCAGAGTTGACACTAGTTGATGTTCAATGACACCAGAGTTGATACAAGTTGATGTTTAATGACACCAGAGTTGATACTAGTTGATGTTTAATGACACCAGAGTTGATACTAGTTGATGTTTAATGACACCAGAGTTGATACTAGTTGATGTTTAATGACACCAGAGTAGATACTAGTTGATGTTTAATGACACCAGAGTTGATACTAGTTGATGTTTAATGACACCAGAGTTGATACTAGTTGATGTTTAATGACACCAGAGTTGATACTAGTTGATGTTTAATGACACCAGAGTTGATACTAGTTGATGTTTAATGACACCAGAGTTGATACTAGTTGATGTTTAATGACACCAGAGTTGATACTAGTTGATGTTTAATGACACCAGAGTTGATACTAGTTGATGTTTAATGACACCAGAGTTGATACTAGTTGATGTTTAATGACACCAGAGTTGATACAAGTTGATGTTTAATGACACCAGAGTTGATACTAGTTGATGTTTAATGACACCAGAGTTGACACTAGTTGATGTTTAATGACACCAGAGTTGATACTAGTTGATGTTTAATGACACCAGAGTTGATACTAGTTGATGTTTAATGACACCAGAGTTCATACAAGTTGATGTTTAATGACACCAGAGTTGATACTAGTTGATGTTTAATGACACCAGAGTTGATACTAGTTGATGTTTAATGACACCAGAGTTGATACTAGTTGATGTTTAATGACACCAGAGTTGATACTAGTTGATGTTTAATGACACCAGAGTTGATACTAGTTGATGTTTAATGACACCAGAGTTGACACTAGTTGATGTTCAATGACACCAGAGTTGATACTAGTTGATGTTTAATGACACCAGAGTTGATACAAGTTGATGTTTAATGACACCAGAGTTGATACTAGTTGATGTTTAATGACACCAGAGTAGATACTAGTTGATGTTTAATGACACCAGAGTTGATACTAGTTGATGTTTAATGACACCAGAGTTGATACTAGTTGATGTTTAATGACACCAGAGTTGATACTAGTTGATGTTTAATGACACCAGAGTTGATACTAGTTGATGTTTAATGACACCAGAGTTGATACTAGTTGATGTTTAATGACACCAGAGTTGATACTAGTTGATGTTTAATGACACCAGAGTTGATACTAGTTGATGTTTAATGACACCAGAGTTGATACTAGTTGATGTTTAATGACACCAGAGTTGATACTAGTTGATGTTTAATGACACCAGAGTTGATACTAGTTGATTAATAAGTCACAAACCTTTGTATTAAAGGTTATTATTCATGAAGTGAAATGTTCTCTGTGGACACACACATATTTAAATATATATGTATATATATATATATATATATATATATATATATATATATATATATATATATATATATATATATATATATATATATATATATATATATATATATATATATATATATATATATATATATATATATCTATATACATATAAATATATATATATATATATATATAGAGAGAGAGAGAGAGAGAGAGAGAGCGAGAGAGAGAGAGAGAGAGAGAGAGATTTGAAAGCCATCTCTTCCCTCCAAGAGTCAAAGGTGCAGCAACAGTCACAGGAACTAATGTGATGCATTGCGAGATGGATAGATTGATAGATGGATAGATTGATAGATGGATAGATTGATAGATGGATAGATTGATAGATGGATAGATTGATAGATGGATAGATTGATAGATTGATAGATTGATAGATGGATAGATTGATAGATGGATAGATTGATAGATGGATAGATTGATAGATGGATAGATTGATAGATGGATAGATTGATAGATGGATAGATTGATAGATGGATAGATTGACTCTCGGGGAACAAAGCAATTTAACTGAAGCTGAGTCTGAATGAAAATCAACTGAATCTTATTGGCAGGATTATTGAAATCAGCTTTTCCATTTCTCTCGTCCACAGAAAGTCAAATGGATTACAGGGTAATGGGAAAAACGCTGGTGATGTTCAGAAAGGAAGAAAATGAAGGTAAATCCATTACAACGAGGAGGAGAAGAAAGAAGGGATGAGGCTGTGATAGAGTTGATTTGCAGCTGGTTGAAGGTGACGAGGAGAACATCTGCCTCACAGGGAACTTATACACTATATATTAGTGTGTGTTTACACTCACTAATATATAGTTATATATATATATATATATATATATATATATATATATACAGTATATATATATATAAAAAAAATACGTATTAGTGTGAGTGTAAACATACACTAATATATAGTTATATACTCTTCCTCTAATCCTCTCTTCTTCTCTTTCTCTCTTCCTCTCTTTCTCTCTTCCTCTAATCCTTTCTACCTCTCTTCCTCTCCTCCTGTCTTCCTCTCTGCCTCTATTTCTCTCTTCTTCTCCTCCTCTCTTCCTCTGGCAGCTCAGCTTTGAGACAGAAAGAGTTCTGTGAGTGAAAGAAAGTGAGGGAAGAGAAGTTGGAGTGAGTGACCAGAGGAGGACAGGAGGCTCAGGAGGACAACCATGAGATCATTCAGGCTCCACCACAGAAAGAATGACTTGAAACAGTGAGATCTTCATCTTGTAAGCATTGAAGCAGGAGGTCTACACACACGTGTGTGTTAGTGTAGACGTAGATGTGTGTGTAGACATGTAGATGTGTGTGAAGACATGTAGATGTGTGTGAAGACATGTAGATGTGTGTGAAGACATGTAGATGTGTGTGTAGACATGTAGATGTGTGTGAAGACATGTAGATGTGTGTGTAGACATGTAGATGTGTGTGAAGACATGTAGATGTGTGTGAAGACATGTAGATGTGTGTGAAGACATGTAGATGTGTGTGTAGACATGTAGATGTGTGTGAAGACATGTAGATGTGTGTGTAGACGTAGATGTGTGTGAAGATATGTAGATGTGTGTGTAGACATGTAGATGTGTGTGAAGACATGTAGATGTGTGTGTAGACGTAAATGTGTGTGAAGATATGTAGATGTGTGTGAAGACATGTAAGGTAAGGTAAGGTAAAGGTAAGGTAAAACTTTATTGATCCCTCAGGAGGTCTCCTTTGGGAAATTGTTTTTTTACAATAGCCAGCAATTTTTCATAAACAATAAAAAATAATACATAAAAAATAAAATAAGAAGAACATAAAGAGGAAGAACAAGATGACACAATCTAAGTCTAAAGACAAAGACAAAGAACATAGGTCAAGGAAAGAAAAACAACAAAGACAAAGATACAAAGACTAACATGGAACAGAACATCCAGATACTCTCACTCCACTCCTGCCCCCGAACTCAGAATTGTACAATTGAATAGCCCGAGGGATGAATGAGTCCCTGAGTCTATTTGTTTTGCACCTGGGTAGGAGCATTCGTGCACTCATTCTGCTTCTCTGCTCACTGATGACAGTGCTGAGAGGATGACTGTCATCGTCCATGATGGACAGTAGTTTGTTCAATGATCTCCTCTCAGCAACTGTCACCAGTGAGTCCAGCTTCATTCCAACCACAGAACCAGCCCTCCTGATCAACCTGTCCAACCTGTTGACACTCCTCTTGGACACATTTCCACCCCAACACACCACAGCATAGAACAGGACACTGGCCACCACAGACTGGTAGAACATGCAGAGGAGCTTCTTGCAGATGTTAAATGAACGAAGCCTCCTCAGAA
>NC_141825.1:28956768-28999268 GCF_982586985.1 Callionymus lyra | reverse complement strand
CTCTGAAGATAATGAAACTGTTTCATGAAGCTTCATCAACACATCACTACCATCTAGTGGACATTGAAGATAATGACACTGTTTCATGAAGCTTCATAAACACATCACTACCATCTAGTGGACTCTGAAGATAATGACACTGTTTTTTAATGAAGCTTCATCGACACATCACTACCATCTAGTGGACTCTGAAGATAATGACACTGTTTCATGAAGCTTCACCAACACATCACTACCATCTAGTGGACTCTGAAGATAATGACACTGTTTCATGAAGCTTCATCAACATATCACTACCATCTAGTGGACTCTGAAGATAATGACACTGTTTCATGAAGCTTCATCAACATATCACTACCATCTAGTGGACTCTGAAGATAATGACACTGTTTCATGAAGCTTCATCAACACATCACTACCATCTAGTGGACTCTGAAGATAATGACACTGTTTCATGAAGCTTCATCAACATATCACTACCATCTAGTGGACTCTGAAGATAATGACACTGTTTCATGAAGCTTCATCAACACATCACTACCATCTAGTGGACTCTGAAGATAATGACACTGTTTCATGAAGCTTCATCAACACAACACTACCATTTAGTGGACTCTGAAGATACTGAAATGAAGCTTCATCAGAGCTGATGACGTCATAATCTAGTTGTGCAGGAAAGTTGAGTCTGGAGACCAAACTTTAGCTGCTGGAGTAGATGTCAGGCCTGTGGTGACAGTGAAGACGCTTGAATCGTCGATGCCAGAGACTGTTAGCCGTCGTCTCGCTGATGCTCGAGCTCCGGGGACTCGCGTGACTGCAGTTTCCACCAGGAACATTTATTTAGTGCAACACGAGTTTGAGGAAACAGTTTCAGCACCTTGTTGATTTGTCGCTTCAAAGAGCAGAAGGTTTTCACGTGTCCTGGTCCGAGTTCATCCTGAGACGAACCCTCCAGACGAAGCAAAATAACAGCACAGAGTTCATGTGGAAAAACAAACCTCAGTCGACAACATTTAAAAAGACTCAATTCAGGACTTAAAAAAACAAAACTTGAATTGAAATTTAACTGAAAGATTTCAGTTTTTCAAAAAAAGAAAATGAGTAAGTAAGTAATTAAGTAAAGGTTATTAGTTAATATGTTTCTAGTCCAGGGTCACAAAGAACTTTAACAATCAAAACAATACACAGTTAAAATATATACTTTGAAATATCAACATAAGATAAACATAAGAGTCTCAGAGAATCAATTTGTGAAGGAGTCAGTAGATCATCAAACACAGATGTTTCTTAAAGGAGTCAGTAGATCATCAAACACACAGATGTTTCTTGAAGGAGTCAGTAGATCATCAAACACACATGTTTCTTGAAGGAGTCAGTAGATCATCAAACACACATGTTTCTTGAAGGAGTCAGTAGATCATCAAACACAGATGTTTCTTGAAGGAGTCAGTAGATCATCAAACACAGATGTTTCTTTAAGGAGTCAGTAGATCATCAAACACACATGTTTCTTGAAGGAGTCAGTAGATCATCAAACACAGATGTTTCTTTAAGGAGTCAGTAGATCATCAAACACAGATGTTTCTTAAAGGAGTCAGTAGATCATCAAACACACATGTTTCTTGAAGGAGTCAGTAGATCATCAAACACAGATGTTTCTTTAAGGAGTCAGTAGATCATCAAACACAGATGTTTCTTGAAGGAGTCAGTAGATCATCAAACACAGATGTTTCTTGAAGGAGTCAGTAGATCATCAAACACAGATGTTTCTTGAAGGAGTCAGTAGATCATCAAACACAGATGTTTCTTGAAGGAGTCAGTAGATCATCAAACACAGATGTTTCTTGAAGGAGTCAGTAGATCATCAAACACAGATGTTTCTTGAAGGAGTCAGTAGATCATCAAACACAGATGTTTCTTGAAGGAGTCAGTAGATCATCAAACACAGATGTTTCTTGAAGGAGTCAGTAGATCATCAAACACAGATGTTTCTTGAAGGAGTCAGTAGATCATCAAACACAGATGTTTCTTGAAGGAGTCAGTAGATCATCAAACACAGATGTTTCTTGAAGGAGTCAGTAGATCATCAAACACAGATGTTTCTTGAAGGAGTCAGTAGATCATCAAACACAGATGTTTCTTGAAGGAGTCAGTAGATCATCAAACACAGATGTTTCTTGAAGGAGTCAGTAGATCATCAAACACAGATGTTTCTTGAAGGAGTCAGTAGATCATCAAACACAGATGTTTCTTGAAGGAGTCAGTAGATCATCAAACACACATGTTTCTTGAAGGAGTCAGTAGATCATCAAACACAGATGTTTCTTAAAGGAGTCAGTAGATCATCAAACACAGATGTTTCTTGAAGGAGTCAGTAGATCATCAAACACAGATGTTTCTTGAAGGAGTCAGTAGATCATCAAACACAGATGTTTCTTGAAGGAGTCAGTAGATCATCAAACACAGATGTTTCTTGAAGGAGTCAGTAGATCATCAAACACAGATGTTTCTTGAAGGAGTCAGTAGATCATCAAACACAGATGTTTTTTGAAGGAGTCAGTAGATCATCAAACACAGATGTTTCTTGAAGGAGTCAGTAGATCATCAAACACACATGTTTCTTGAAGGAGTCAGTAGATCATCAAACACAGATGTTTCTTGAAGGAGTCAGTAGATCATCAAACACAGAGATGGTTCCAACGCTTAGGAGCAACAGTCTGGAAGGATTTCTCTCCTCTGGTCCAGAAGTTCAGGAACCATCAGTAGATTCTGATCCACAGACCTCAGAGCCCGAGCTGGGGTGTAAGTCTGGATCAGATCACTGATGGAAGGTCTGACCATGAATAGATCTGAAAGTAAGAACCAGAATTTTAAAATGATCCTGAAAGAAACTGGCAGCCAGTGAAGAGTTTGAAGGAGAAATGTGAGTTCTTCTACTAGAGCGGCTCAGAATTCTGGCTGCAGATGAACTGCAGGTGGTTCTAACTTTGAGGAATTCAGTCTGTAAAACATGCTTATTGATCATTTTCATCGTTTATTCATCTTGTCTGTCCTTATAATACTGAGAGTATACAGAGTTGTACAAATAAAAACAATATTTATTCTTTCCTGAAAGGCTGTTGTTGTTTCATGAGTTTATTCTTTCACATGGTTTTGAACGACAGCAAAAGTTGTTTTTAATGAATTCAGGCAAATTGATAAACACTAAAGAAAAGAGGAGGAAATAATGATTATTGTCATTGTTTCACGCATCATACTATTATTATTTTAAATCATGTTTGGAGATCAGCATCTTATCATTATATGTAATTACCAACTAAACATGCTTCATAATGGTGTCAGTGGTTTAATGTTGTTTGTAAACGTTGAGTGAAGACGAGATACGAGGAAGGATCTGCTGCTGGAAGAGAATGTGGCTCGTTTTCAAGAAGACGTGATGATCGGAGGATCTTTCACCTGAAGATCAGAACAACCTCAGAAGAACTTCAGAAGAATCTCTCAATCATGACTCAGATCATCACGTATTGATCACTAATCATGTTGAAAGATCCATGTAGTGTTTTCAGTTTGAAGTTTCTCAAATATTACAGTTTTGAAGCAGAATTATATACAATAAATATACATTAGTTCGACACGACAAGATTCTACAAGTTTAACTGACGAGTCATGTGACAAAACCTCAGTTTTACGACAAACATCTGAGAGAAGTTATAAAATTATTGTTTAAAAATGTTACATTTTACAGACTTGATCGCAGTTACACTGTTCTGACACCAGGGAGAAAAGATGTTTTGAATCTTGCTGAAAAAAATCAAAAATCAAAAGTAATAATGAGTTTGTGAAAAGCAAGTTTTAAGAAGACATTTTAGTGAAGACCATTGTTTGTGGTGTCCCCCAGGGGTCAGTATTGGGTCCAAAACTATTGTTTTTTTTGTGAGGATTCACTGAAGATGTAGTTTATATATAAATACTTTATATATAACTCAATTTGTTGATGAATATTAAAGTAAATCACTTTCTTATCTTGACATGTTGAAATGACGTTAATGATAAATGTATGTTTGTAACAATACTGTGATCAATACTCTGATGATAATGATTAGAATCAATCAATAGACGTCACACTACTTTGTGTAGTAGAGTTGTGTAAAGAGTCTAAGTTGACAAGTCATTGAGTCATTTACACATGTTGTTTCTTTGTGTTGTTAAATGACATAATGTGTCGCACACACGTGAATATAGTTACAATAGTGTTACATCTCTGCACATATCAACACACAACAACCTCAGAGTGATACACAATATGAACTCGATTAAATAACACATTCAGTCGTCAGTTTCCCTGTGGAGCACAAACATCTTGATGAATGAATCTGCTCTGAATGTTCCTCTCTGGGAAGAACCTGTTGTGATCCACGTCAACGTTCTCCACAGGTGTGTCTCCTCCAGAGAGCAGTCACTTTGAGTCATTACACGACTGTGATTATCATGAGACCAGAATAAATGAAGCTTAATGAAACTTTTTTTACACACACATTAACACATGCACACACGTACACAGAGGCACACACACACACACACACACACACATGCACACATGCACGCACACACACAAACATGCACACATACACACACGCACATGCACACACACACACAAGAATGCACACACACACACACATATGCATACCTGCAAACATGCATGCACAAACACACACACAAATACATACACACAATTCTTTCATGTATTAATAATTGATATAAATGAATATTTGCAGAGAAAAAACTCTTCATATTCAAGTAGTTTGTGTAGAAACACGTGATTCGTTCAAAGACGTAAATAACATTAATTCTATATTTCAAGTCAAAATTATTTCTTCATAAGTCGGATTTTTCTCCCTCGTTACCTTCCAAGTGTGTGTCCAAGTGTATGTCTAAGTGTGTGTCCAAGTGTGTCCAAGTGTGTGTCCAAGTGTGTGTCCAAGTCTATGTCTAAGTGTGTGTCCAAGTGTGTGTCCAAGTGTGTGTCCAAGTGTGTGTCCAAGTGTATGTCCAAGTGTGTGTCCAAGTGTGTGTCCAAGTGTGTGTCCAAGTGTGTGTCCAAGTGTGTGTCCAAGTGTATGTCCAAGTGTGTCCAAGTGTGTCCAAGTGTGTGTCCAAGTGTGTGTCCAAGTGTATGTCCAAGTGTGTCCAAGTGTGTCCAAGTGTGTGTCCAAGTGTGTGTCCAAGTGTATGTCCAAGTGTGTCCAAGTGTGTGTCCAAGTGTGTGTCCAAGTGTATGTCCAAGTGTGTGTCCAAGTGTGTCCAAGTGTGTGTCCAAGTGTGTGTCCAGGTGTCTGTACAGGTGTGTGTCCAAGTGTGTGTCCAAGTGTATGTCCAAGTGTGTGTCCAAGTGTGTCCAAATGTGTGTCCAAGTGTATGTCCAAGTGTGTGTCCAAGTGTGTCCAAGCGTGTGTCCAAGTGTGTGTACAGGTGTCTGTACAGGTGTGTGTCCAAAAGTGTGTCCAAGTGTGTGTACAGGTTTCTGTACAGGTTTGTGTCCAAGTTTGTGTCCAAGTGTGCGTCCAGGTGTGTGTCCAAGTGTGTGTCCAGATGTGTTTTTCAGAGTGTGTACAGGTGTCTGTACAGGTGTGTGTTCAAGTCTGTGTCCAAGTTTTTGTCCAAGCGTGTGTCCTAGTGTGTGTCCAAGTGTGTGTCCAAGTGTGTGTCCAAGTGTGTGTCCAAGTGTGTATCTGGTCAATCTAGTTGTGTTTTGGTTGAACTCACTGTTGTTGTTGTTGTTATCATTCTTAATATATTTAATCTTGTTTACTTTTACTTTGTAAAGCACTTTGTATTGAATTTGTGCATGAAAAGTGTTTTAAATAATTGAAAATTGTGCGATTGTCACTGACGTATGTGGATTCTTGCTCCATGAATCATTGAGCAGATAATTTAGTTATGGTTGTTGCTCGGGATTTGAACCGACACACGGCGGAGGATCCGAGAGTGGAGGACGTGATTAATTCATGGAGCTCTGGACGGACCACACAATCAAGGCTCTTTTGACTGTTGATGAGGCGTCGCCGCGGATCAGGATCAGGATCAGGATCAGGATCAGGATCAGGATCAGGATCAGGATCAGGATCAGGATCAGGATCGGGCGAAGGTTCGCAGACACTTCAGATGCTTAAAAGTATATCCAGCTGCAGAGGCAGAGGATTCAGACCCGTCGTTTCAGACAGGAAGTGGGTTTAGACCAGCATTAGGGGCGTGGCCTCAGACTGGCCTTTTTGTATTTCGTGAACGACTTATCGAAGACGAAGATGGAGGAATTTGTACGAGACACAAAAAAGATTAAAACTGTGACAACCATGGCGGAGAACACGGTAAAATAAACAAATGACAATTTTTTCAATTTCTTTTAAATGTTTACTGATATTTCATGTTAGTATTTTCACGTAGTTAAATGACTATTTTTACGCTTTTTATAATGTTTATTGTCATTTCATGTCAGAGTTTTCACGTACTCAAATAAACAAGTGAGTGAAAAGTACACAGCAATACAATAAGTACTTGTTTATGGTAACCTTTGCTGCAGGACATAAACAACGTAAAAACAAAAATGGAACGTGTCCCACCTGTATAGGTGCCTGTCAGGTATAGTTTTCAAAACACGTTATTGATTTATTATTGATTTATTTAAGTCACATCAGCAGGTATTAGATCATCCATCATCTTCAAGTATCTTAAAGGGCTGTTTACTAACTAGTTGTGTTGTTTCTAATTATAAATGAACTAAATACGTGTTGAACGTTCAACTAACTCCCCGTTTAATTACATTTAATCACGTTTTGTCCTTCGATATGAAGATCATGTTCATCATTTGATTGTGTTACAGATCAGTTTAAAATCATGCTGCAAACCGGTATTTAAAAAATGTTTTAAAAAAAATCACTCGTCTGAAACAACTTCCTGTCTAGATTGACGTTCCGTCTGAAATCACCGGCTGCAGACGGTGTCCTCGATGTCTCCGATGCAGGACGAGTGTGTTTGGACGGAACCATGACCCGAGATCACGAGGTCACGTCTGCTGGTCTCTCACGGTTCCTCTGGACCTTTGAAAACATCGTCTTCATCAGAAACACAATCAGCCTCACGCAGCGACTTCACCACTTGAATCCCTGATGGGCGTCTGTCCCAGTTGTTTCAGGCGTGGGGACACCCTGGACAGGACACCAGTCTGTCTCAGGACACACAAAAGACACACAACATTCACACACACACTCATACCTACAAGTTTCTCAATCAACCTCTGGATGTCTTTGGACTGTGGGAGGAAACCGGAGTGTGCGGAGTAAACCCACGTAGCCTGGAAGTGAACCGACAACCTTCTCTGTGAGGCGATGGAACCACTGAACCTCCAGCTACTGATCGTAGAACGTATTGAAAACATCAACCTCACACTAGTATCTTTATTCAAAGGTTCCTCAGACACATCGCTCCTGAAACACCAGAGAAATAAACAGTTTCATTCTTTCTCGATCATCGTCTAACCGTGGATTTCAACGTATGCTATCAGGCTATTAGTGTAGCTGAAGCTTTGTTGATGTAGACGTTTACCTGTACAGAGACCCACACATGTGTGGTTGTGTCTGTGTGTGGTTGTATCAGTGTGTGGTTGTATCTGTGTGTGGTTGTATCAGTGTGTGGTTGTATCAGTGTGTGGTTGTATCAGTGTGTGGTTGTATCTGTGTGTGGTTGTATCTGTGTGGTTGTATCTGTGTGGTTGTATCAGTGTGTGGTTGTATCAGTGTGTGGTTGTATCAGTGTGTGGTTGTATCAGTGTGTGGTTGTATCAGTGTGTGGTTGTATCAGTGTGTGGTTGTATCTGTGTGTGGTTGTATCAGTGTGTGTTGTATCAGTGTGTGGTTGTATCAGTGTGTGTTGTATCAGTGTGTGTTGTATCAGTGTGTGTTGTATCAGTGTGTGTTGTATCAGTGTGTGTTGTATCAGTGTGTGTTGTATCAGTGTGTGTTGTATCAGTGTGTGGTTGTATCAGTGTGTGTTGTATCAGTGTGTGTTGTATCAGTGTGTGTTGTATCAGTGTGTGTTGTATCAGTGTGTGTTGTATCAGTGTGTGGTTGTATCAGTGTGTGTTGTATCAGTGTGTGTTGTATCAGTGTGTGGTTGTATCAGTGTGTGGTTGTATCAGTGTGTGTTTGTATCAGTGTGTGTGTGTATCTGCTGGCTCAGGTCTGCTGGAATCTTTCCTTAATTGTATTCTTTCAGTCGCTGCTGACAGGAAAGATGACAATTTAATTACCATCAGGCTCACGTCTGCTGCTGTTTTCTGCGCCTTCGCCAAGTTTGTTTGCACCAGCACTGCTCAGCGTCGCTGCTCGCGCTGAAGTGATATTATTTACCGTGTGCAGCGTTTATGTCGAGCTCGACCAATTTAAGCTGAAGAAGAAAAAAGAAAAAAGTTCACTTTTGACAAAAGTGATAAAAAGTAACTAAAAGTAAATCTTCCTCCGAAACGGTTTCTGTCGTGATTTTTCTCAGTTTAACAGCAGGAATGTTAAATCACATGTCATTGAATGTTTAGAACATCATAGAAAACCTCAAACATTCTAATCTTTTACAAGTTAATCGATTCAATGTTTGTGTGAAGATAATGTTTGTTCAGTAGAACATCCTCGTGGCTCTCATTCCTTATTCTTTTGGTTATTATTTTCTCAGTTTCATTTAACTGCTGCTTTTGAAACGATGCAGAAACACACATTGAAATGATGCAGAAACACACATTGAAACGATGCAGAAACACACATTGAAATGATGCAGAAACACACATTGAAATGATGCAGAAACACACATTGAAATGATGCAGAAACACACATTGAAATGATGCAGAAACACACATTGAAACGATGCAGAAACACACATTGAAATGATGCAGAAACACACATTGAAACGATGCAGAAACACACATTGAAATGATGCAGAAACACACATTGAAATGATGCAGAAACACACATTGAAACGATGCAGAAACACACATTGAAACGATGCAGAAACACACATTGAAATGATGCAGAAACACACATTGAAACGATGCAGAAACACAAATTGAAATGATGCAGAAACACACATTGAAATGATGCAGAAACACACATTGAAATGATGCAGAAACACACATTGAAATGATGCAGAAACACACATTGAAATGATGCAGAAACACACATTGAAACGATGCAGAAACACACATTGAAATGATGCAGAAACACACATTGAAATGATGCAGAAACACACATTGAAATGATGCAGAAACACACATTGAAATGATGCAGAAACACACATTGAAATGATGCAGAAACACACATTGAAACGATGCAGAAACACACATTGAAACGATGCAGAAACACACATTGAAATGATGCAGAAACACACATTGAAACGATGCAGAAACACACATTGAAATGATGCAGAAACACACATTGAAATTATGCAGAAACACACATTGAAATGATGCAGAAACACACATTGAAATGATGCAGAAACACACATTGAAATGATGCAGAAACACACATTGAAATGATGCAGAAACACACATTGAAATGATGCAGAAACACACATTGAAATGATGCAGAAACACACATTGAAATGATGCAGAAACACACATTGAAACGATGCAGAAACACACATTGAAATGATTCAGAAACACACATTGAAATGATGCAGAAACACACATTGAAACGATGCAGAAACACACATTGAAATGATGCAGAAACACACATTGAAACGATGCAGAAACACACATTGAAATGATGCAGAAACACACATTGAAATGATGCAGAAACACACATTGAAATGATGCAGAAACACACATTGAAATGATGCAGAAACACACATTGAAATGATGCAGAAACACACATTGAAACGATGCAGAAACACACATTGAAATGATGCAGAAACACACATTGAAATGATGCAGAAACACACATTGAAATGATGCAGAAACACACATTGAAATGATGCAGAAACACACATTGAAATGATGCAGAAACACAAATTGAAACGATGCAGAAACACACATTGAAACGATGCAGAAACACACATTGAAATGATGCAGAAACACACATTGAAATGATGCAGAAACACACATTGAAATGATGCAGAAACACACATTGAAACGATGCAGAAACACACATTGAAACGATGCAGAAACACACATTGAAATGATGCAGAAACACACATTGAAATGATGCAGAAACACACATTGAAATGATGCAGAAACACACATTGAAACGATGCAGAAACACACATTGAAATGATGCAGAAACACACATTGAAATGATGCAGAAACACACATTGAAATGATGCAGAAACACACATTGAAACGATGCAGAAACACACATTGAAACGATGCAGAAACACACATTGAAATGATGCAGAAACACACATTGAAATGATGCAGAAACACACATTGAAACGATGCAGAAACACACATTGAAATGATGCAGAAACACACATTGAAATGATGCAGAAACACACATTGAAATGATGCAGAAACACACATTGAAATGATGCAGAAACACACATTGAAACGATGCAGAAACACACATTGAAACGATGCAGAAACACACATTGAAATGATGCAGAAACACACATTGAAACGATGCAGAAACACACATTGAAATGATGCAGAAACACACATTGAAACGATGCAGAAACACACATTGAAATGATGCAGAAACACACATTGAAATGATGCAGAAACACACATTGAAACGATGCAGAAACACACATTGAAATGATGCAGAAACACACATTGAAATGATGCAGAAACACACATTGAAATGATGCAGAAACACACATTGAAATGATGCAGAAACACACATTGAAATGATGCAGAAACACACATTGAAACGATGCAGAAACACACATTGAAATGATGCAGAAACACACATTGAAACGATGCAGAAACACACATTGAAATGATGCAGAAACACACATTGAAACGATGCAGAAACACACATTGAAATGATGCAGAAACACACATTGAAATGATGCAGAAACACACATTGAAATGATGCAGAAACACACATTGAAATGATGCAGAAACACACATTGAAACGATGCAGAAACACACATTGAAATGATGCAGAAACACACATTGAAACGATGCAGAAACACACATTGAAATGATGCAGAAACACACATTGAAACGATGCAGAAACACACATTGAAATGATGCAGAAACACACATTGAAACGATGCAGAAACACACATAGAAATGATGCAGAAACACACATTGAAATGATGCAGAAACACACATTGAAATGATGCAGAAACACACATTGAAATGATGCAGAAACACACATTGAAATGATGCAGAAACACACATTGAAATGATGCAGAAACACACATTGAAATGATGCAGAAACACACATTGAAATGATGCAGAAACACACATTGAAACGATGCAGAAACACACATTGAAACGATGCAGAAACACACATTGAAATGATGCAGAAACACACATTGAAATGATGCAGAAACACACATTGAAATGATGCAGAAACACACATTGAAACGATGCAGAAACACACATTGAAATGATGCAGAAACACACATTGAAATGATGCAGAAACACACATTGAAACGATGCAGAAACACACATTGAAATGATGCAGAAACACACATTGAAACGATGCAGAAACACACATTGAAATGATGCAGAAACACACATTGAAATGATGCAGAAACACACATTGAAATGATGCAGAAACACACATTGAAATGATGCAGAAACACACATTGAAATGATGCAGAAACACACATTGAAATGATGCAGAAACACACATTGAAACGATGCAGAAACACACATTGAAATGATGCAGAAACACACATTGAAATGATGCAGAAACACACATTGAAATGATGCAGAAACACACATTGAAATGATGCAGAAACACACATTGAAACGATGCAGAAACAGACTCACTAAGAAGTCATTTACAACAGCATTGACTCTCTGACTCCTGCTAGATTAAGAAAACCATTTTAGAAGATGAATGTGGTGTTTGATGGTAAATGATTGTTCAGAGAGACTCCGAGATGTTATTCTTATCATTATATTTGATTTCTCGTGTAATGCAAGATGACAACAGAATGATGATGACAGAAGTTCGACCTCCTGCATCTTTGATTCGTTCAGTCTTTTGTAAACACGTCTCTGCATTTGAACATTGACACTAACGCGCACGGGAGGAAAATAAACACGATCATAAAAGCTTAAGAGAAATAAATACATAATGCTTAGAAATAATGATACAAGCAATGCATAATGACAATATGGACTGAGCTGCAATGCATGCTGGGTACTAACACCATCGATACTAACACGTTGAGATTCATCACATGCAATTAAACACTCGCTGAAGATCCATCTGTTGAAACGATAATGAAGTCGCACACGTCAGGGTTCCTCACGTGTTGAGGACGAGTGTGAAACTTCTTCTTGTATGAGGAGCAGTTTGAAGGTGATTGAAGAAGAACCAAGCTTCATGAAACAGTGTCATTATCTTCAGAGTCCACTAGATGGTAGTGATGTGTCGATGAAGCTTCATGAAACAGTGTCATTATCTTCAGAGTCCACTAGATGGTAGTGATGTGTCGATGAAGCTTCATGAAACAGTGTCATTATCTTCAGAGTCCACTAGATGGTAGTGATGTGTCGATGAAGCTTCATGAAACAGTGTCATTATCTTCAGAGTCCACTAGATGGTAGTGATGTGTTGATGAAGCTTCATGAAACAGTGTCATTATCTTCAGAGTCCACTAGATGGTAGTGATGTGTTGATGAAGCTTCATGAAACAGTGTCATTACCTTCAGAGTCCACTAGATGGTAGTGATGTGTTGATGAAGCTTCATGAAACAGTGTCATTATCTCCAGAGTCCACTAGATCGTAGTGATGTGTTGATGAAGCTTCATGAAACAGTGTCATTATCTTCAGAGTCCACTAGATGGTAGTGATGTGTTGATGAAGCTTCATGAAACAGTGTCATTATCTTTAGAGTCCACTAGATGGTAGTGATGTGATGATGAAGCTTCATGAAACAGTGTCATTATCTTCAGAGTCCACTAGATGGTAGTGATGTGTTGATGAAGCTTCATGAAACAGTGTCATTATCTTCAGAGTCCACTAGATGGTAGTGATGTGTTGATGAAGCTTCATGAAACAGTGTCATTATCTTCGGAGTCCACTAGATGGTAGTGATGTGATGATGAAGCTTCATGAAACAGTGTCATTACCTTCAGAGTCAACTAGATGGTAGTGATGTGTTGATGAAGCTTCATGAAACAGTGTCATTATCTCCAGAGTCCACTAGATCGTAGTGATGTGTTGATGAAGCTTCATGAAACAGTGTCATTATCTCCAGAGTCCACTAGATCGTAGTGATGTGTTGATGAAGCTTCATGAAACAGTGTCATTATCTTTAGAGTCCACTAGATGGTAGTGATGTGTTGATGAAGCTTCATGAAACAGTGTCATTATCTTCGGAGTCCACTAGATGGTAGTGATGTGATGATGAAGCTTCATGAAACAGTGTCATTATCTTCAGAGTCCACTAGATGGTAGTGATGTGTTGATGAAGCTTCATGAAACAGTGTCATTATCTTCAGAGTCCACTAGATGGTAGTGATGTGTTGATGAAGCTTCATGAAACAGTGTCATTATCTTCGGAGTCCACTAGATGGTAGTGATGTGATGATGAAGCTTCATGAAACAGTGTCATTATCTCCAGAGTCAACTAGATGGTAGTGATGTGTTGATGAAGCTTCATGAAACAGTGTCATTACCTTCAGAGTCCACTAGATGGTAGTGATGTGTTGATGAAGCTTCATGAAACAGTGTCATTATCTCCAGAGTCCACTAGATGGTAGTGATGTGTTGATGAAGCTTCATGAAACAGTGTCATTACCTTCAGAGTCCACTAGATGGTAGTGATGTGTTGATGAAGCTTCATGAAACAGTGTCATTACCTTCAGAGTCCACTAGATGGTAGTGATGTGTTGATGAAGCTTCATGAAACAGTGTCATTATCTTCGGAGTCCACTAGATGGTAGTGATGTGATGATGAAGCTTCATGAAACAGTGTCATTATCTCCAGAGTCCACTAGATGGTAGTGATGTGTTGATGAAGCTTCATGAAACAGTGTCATTATCTCCAGAGTCCACTAGATCGTAGTGATGTGTTGATGAAGCTTCATGAAACAGTGTCATTATCTTCAGAGTCCACTAGATCGTAGTGATGTGTTGATGAAGCTTCATGAAACAGTGTCATTATCTTTAGAGTCCACTAGATGGTAGTGATGTGTTGATGAAGCTTCATGAAACAGTGTCATTATCTCCAGAGTCCACTAGATGGTAGTGATGTGTTGATGAAGCTTCATGAAACAGTGTCATTACCTTCAGAGTCCACTAGATGGTAGTGATGTGTTGATGAAGCTTCATGAAACAGTGTCATTATCTTTAGAGTCCACTAGATGGTAGTGATGTGTTGATGAAGCTTCATGAAACAGTGTCATTATCTTCGGAGTCCACTAGATGGTAGTGATGTGTCGATGAAGCTTCATGAAACAGTGTCATTATCTCCAGAGTCCACTAGATGGTAGTGATGTGTTGATGAAGCTTCATGAAACAGTGTCATTACCTTCAGAGTCCACTAGATGGTAGTGATGTGTTGATGAAGCTTCATGAAACAGTGTCATTATCTCCAGAGTCCACTAGATGGTAGTGATGTGTTGATGAAGCTTCATGAAACAGTGTCATTACCTTCAGAGTCCACTAGATGGTAGTGATGTGTTGATGAAGCTTCATGAAACAGTGTCATTACCTTCAGAGTCCACTAGATGGTAGTGATGTGTTGATGAAGCTTCATGAAACAGTGTCATTATCTTCGGAGTCCACTAGATGGTAGTGATGTGATGATGAAGCTTCATGAAACAGTGTCATTATCTTTAGAGTCCACTAGATGGTAGTGATGTGTTGATGAAGCTTCATGAAACAGTGTCATTATCTTCGGAGTCCACTAGATGGTAGTGATGTGTCGATGAAGCTTCATGAAACAGTGTCATTATCTCCAGAGTCCACTAGATGGTAGTGATGTGTTGATGAAGCTTCATGAAACAGTGTCCTTACCTTCAGAGTCCACTAGATGGTAGTGATGTGTTGATGAAACTTCATGAAACAGTGTCATTATCTCCAGAGTCCACTAGATGGTAGTTATGTGTTGATGAAGCTTCATGAAACAGTGTCATTACCTTCAGAGTCCACTAGATGGTAGTGATGTGTTGATGAAGCTTCATGAAACAGTGTCATTATCTTTAGAGTCCACTAGATGTCACTTTCTGCTCTAGAATCCATTACTAAAGAAAGATGTTCCATTAAACCTCACGAAGACGCTCAACACTACATATGTGTGAAGGTCATGGAAGTGTCGTCTGATAGTCATGAATGTTAAGTATTTTCACGTCTCCATGACCACTCGTGAGATGATTGATCTGGATAAACAGGGAGGTTGACATAAGACCTGCCTTCACATCTGACTTCAGTCGACCTGTCTGTATGTTTTCAACGCGAGACTTGACTTCAAAGAGCATCTGAGAGTCTTTCAGAAGCTCCTGCCTATGGTCAAATATTGAAACTCCTTCCTGCTGCACAGCTGCTCCCTGAGAGGTTGAACCAGGTCAGGTGCGAACAAACTCTCGTGAAGCTTTGAGACGACAACACGATCGACATCGTTGGAGTCACGCTCGTCCTGATGATCCAGCTCTGAACCAGGTTCATGTCTACCTTCAGTCAATGAGTTCTTGATGATGAAGTGACTTGTTTACCTCATCGGTGAAGGAGGTCAGATCCATGTTGAACACGGCGATGGACTCACCTGGTCTGAGCACACATTGAAACAGAGCTTCAATCAGGTCTATTGCCATGGAAACAAGCGTGTCATCGGATCCACGGCGAGAGGAAGTTCAAGTGATTCCCTCTCAGGTTGCAGCTCGTGTGCAGGTCTGATCACGGAATGAAATATTAACCTCCGGACCGTCGGCTAAGTGTTTCATAAATATTGCACGGTGTGGAGCGAGTAATTGGTTCCCTCCATCCATACGGCTGTCACCGGCGCTGACGGCAGGAGGTGAACGGCCGAGCGCCACCGCAGTCAGGCCCGTAATGGAATTTCACACGTCTTCTCTCCTGCAACCTCTGCTGGAGCTCGGAGACGACACTTAACTTCTCTGACCTCCTGCAGCCCATCAGTGGCAGGAGAGTGTGACCCGAGGAACCTGTCATGTGACCTGAGGAACCTGTCATGTGACCTGAGGAACCTGTCACGTGACCTGAGGAACCTGTCATGTGACCTGAGGAACCTGTCACGTGACCTGAGGAACCTGTCACGTGACCCGAGGAACCTGTCACGTGACCCGAGGAACTTGTCATGTGACCTGAGGAACCTGTGACACGTGACCTGAGGAACCCGTGACACGTGACCTGAGGAACCTGTGACACGTGACCTGAGGAACCTGTGACACGTGACCTGAGGAACCCGTGACACGTGACCTGAGGAACCTGTGACACGTGACCTGAGGAACCTGTCACGTGACCCAAGGAACCTGTCACGTGACCTGAGGAACCTGTGACACGTGACCTGTCACGTGACCCGAGGAACCTGTCATGTGACCTGAGGAACCTTTCATGTGACCTGAGGAACCTGTCACGTGACCTGAGGAACCCGTGACACGTGACCTGAGGAACCCGTGACACGTGACCTGAGGAACCTGTCACGTGACCCGAGGAACCTGTCACGTGACCCGAGGAACCTGTCACGTGACCTGAGGAACCTGTGACACGTGACCTGTCACGTGACCCGAGGAACCTGTCATGTGACCTGAGGAACCTGTCATGTGACCTGAGGAACCTGTCACGTGACCTGAGGAACCTGTCACGTGACCTGAGGAACCTGTCATGTGACCTGAGGAACCTGTCATGTGACCTGAGGAACCTGTCATGTGACCTGAGGAACCTGTCACGTGACCTGAGGAACCTTTCACGTGACCTGAGGAACCTGTCATGTGACCTGAGGAACCTGTGACACGTGACCTGAGGAACCTGTGACACGTGACCTGAGGAACCTGTCACATGACCCGAGGAACCTGTCACGTGACCTGAGGAACCTGTCATGTGACCTGAGGAACCTGTGACACGTGACCTGAGGAACCTGTCACGTGACCCGAGGAACCTGTCACGTGACCTGAGGAACCTGTCATGTGACCTGAGGAACCTGTGACACGTGACCTGAGGAACCTGTGACACGTGACCTGAGGAACCTGTGACACGTGACCTGAGGAACCTGTCATGGTGTGTGAGTGGGTCTGAGCTGTGTGTGTGGGTCAGAGGTGTGTGTGTGGGTCAGAGGTGTGTGTGAGTGTGAGTGGGTCAGAGGTGTGTGTGTGGGTCAGGTGGGTCAGGTGTGTGTGAGTGGGGCAGAGATGTTGTGATTCTATTTATATCTGATGTACATGTTGTGATTCTATTTATATCTGATGTACATGTTGTGATTCTATTTATATCTGATGTACATGTTGTGATTCTATTTATATCTGATGTACATCTTGTGATTCTATTTATATCTGATGTACATGTTGTGATTCTATTTATATCTGATGTACATGTTGTGATTCTATTTATATCTGATGTACATGTTGTGATTCTATTTATATCTGATGTACATGTTGTGATTCTATTTATATCTGATGCACATGTTGTGATTCTATTTATATCTGATGTACATGTTGTGATTCTATTTATATCTGATGTACATGTTGTGATTCTATTGATATCTGATGCACATGTTGTGATTCTATTTATATCTGATGTACATGTTGTGATTCTATTTATATCTGATGTACATGTTGTGATTCTATTTATATCTGATGCACATGTTGTGATTCTATTTATATCTGATGCACATGTTGTGATTCTATTTATATCTGATGTACATGTTGTGATTCTATTTATATCTGATGTACATGTTGTGATTCTATTTATATCTGATGTACATGTTGTGATTCTATTCATATCTGATGTACATGTTGTGATTCTATTTATATCTGATGCACATGTTGTGATTCTATTTATATCTGATGTACATGTTGTGATTCTATTTATATCTGATGTACATGTTGTGATTCTATTTATATCTGATGTACATGTTGTGATTCTATTCATATCTGATGTACATGTTGTGATTCTATTTATATCTGATGCACATGTTGTGATTCTATTTATATCTGATGTACATGTTGTGATTCTATTTATATCTGATGTACATGTTGTGATTATATTTATATCTGATGTACATGTTGTGATTCTATTTATATCTGATGTACATGTTGTGATTCTATTTATATCTGATGTACATGTTGTGATTCTATTTATATCTGATGTACATGTTGTGATTATATTTATATCTGATGTACATGTTGTGATTCTATTTATATCTGATGTACATGTTGTGATTATATTTATATCTGATGTACATGTTGTGATTATATTTATATCTGATGCACATGTTGTGATTCTATTTATATCTGATGCACATGTTGTGATTCTATTTATATCTGATGTACATCTTGTGATTCTATTCATATCTAATGTTGCCTTTAAAGCAGAAGAGTTTCTATCTTTCATCGACACATTCTCACGATAACAGAACAATCAACTGATCAGAACATTAGTAACTCCAGCCCAGGTGAGCACACTGGTTCCACAGGTATCTCACACCCACACTGACCTCCAACCATCTGATCCTATCAACCGCACAAGCTGCCACATGTGACCTGGTCCACGTTGAAGCGTTAATGAACCCACTGGAGACTCGGGTTCCTGGGAACTCGGAGAGAGAAGCAGAGAAGCTTCTGCGAACATCGGAGGAAGATGTCCAGAGATGTTACTCATGCTGGTGTGAACACATTTGTTTCCTTTTCAAAGTCCAGCTCAAACCACTCAATCCACCTTCTCACTACATGAGCGTTACACGGTCTGAACGACGCTGCCTCCACCGACCTTCTCAGTGACCTGCAGGACCAACACCAACAATCATCATGTTTTTATTGTATGTTTTTCAAGCATCAGAAGATTGAGGAGTTCAAGGTGAACTCATGATGTCATTATGTAGTGAAGACTTTAAAGCATCGACAACATTAAACACATTTAAAGATTATCTTCCTTTCTTTCCCCGTGTGTGGTGCCTGGAGATCACACCTTCAAGATAACAATGAACATCAGCACCGATTAAACTAAAACTCTGAAGATGGGAAAGAAAAGGCTTCACCAAACCAAATACAAAAAGCAAGAAAAAAGAATCTGAAACCAACAAGAAACAGAAAAATCTCTGAGTAAAACACACAGAAGGTAAAGAAGATCAACTATAGACGACACTATAGGATGAAGAGGATAAATAAATAGTCGTGGCAGAAACTACAGAAGCTCAAAAGCACCAGAGAAGATCTTTCCCAGCAGAGGAATGAAGGCGACCTGACACTGCGGACTGGAACCAGGAAGCTTAAGCATCAGCTGTGATGATTGTAGAAGGTTCCATTAGTCTATCAAAGAATCCAGGGTCAAAGGAAATAAATACAATATTTTAATAAACCAAAATAAGGGAAAATCAACAAAAAAGGTAAACAAAAACAAAGAAAACACACAAGAAACAAAAGAGAATTAGGAGAAATAGGAAAGAACAGCATCAAACCCAAATGCAAACGAAAAGACAGTCGACAAAACAAATGAGTTTTGCTTCAGAATATTAATTTGCAGCGAACTTTGAGGATCAACCATCAGACAGAGAGGTCTGAGAGAACTACAGTGTCTTGAGGAGGGTCAAGGGTCACAGCCCAGGAATGACAACAAGGACCCATCATTGACGTAGGAATGCTGTTTGAGTGACAGGTCGGACATTCGTGTGTGGAGGTCAGGATATTGATACAAGATGATACAGGGATGACCTTCAAAGAGATGACAGGATCTGTTCTACTAAGAATGAACTTTTCAAATACAAACACATTCACTTCGTTGAGCTACAGGAGAGAAAATCTATGTCCTCTGAGTCAGAAGAAAAAGTTGATCTTGACCAAGTGTGATGAAGATGATGATGATGACGATGAAGAAGACGAAGAAGAAGACGAAGACGAAGACAAGGAAGAGGACGAGGACGATGACGATGAAGAAGACCAAGACCAAGACCACAAAGACCAAGACGAAGACGAAGACGATGACGATGACGAGGACGAGGACGAGGACGATGAAGAAGACCAAGACGAAGACGAAGACGATGACGATGACGATGACGAGGACGAGGACGAGGACGAGGACGATGACGATGACGATGACGATGACGATGACGATGAAGAAGACGAAGACGAAGACGAAGACGAGGAAGAGGACGAGGACGAGGACGAGGACGAGGACGAGGACGATGACGATGAAGAAGACGAAGACGAAGACGAAGACGAAGACGAAGACGAGGAAGAGGACGAGGACGATGACGATGACGATGACGATGAAGAAGACGAAGACGAAGACGAAGAAGAGGATGAGGATGAAGAAGACGAAGACGAGGAAGAGGACAAGGACGAAGGCGAAGACGATGCCGATGCCGATGACGAGGAGGAGGACGAGGACGATGACGAGGACGATGCCGATGACGATGCCGATGAAGAAGACGAAGACGAAGACGAAGACGATGACGAGGACGAGGACGAGGACGAGGACGAGGACGATGACGATGAAGAAGACGAAGACGAAGACGAAGACGAGGAAGAGGACGAGGACGATGACGATGACGATGACGATGAAGAAGACGAAGACGAAGACGAAGACGAAGACCAAGACCAAGACCAAGACCAAGACCAAGACCAAGACCAAGACCACGAAGACGAAGACGAAGACGAAGACGAAGACGAAGACGAAGAAGAGGACGAGGATGAAGAAGACGAAGACGAAGACGAGGAAGAGGACGAGGACGAGGACAAAGACGAAGACGATGACGATGACGATGACGAGGACGAGGATGATGACGAGGATGATGCCGATGACGATGCCGATGAAGAAGACGAAGACGAAGACGAAGACGAACACGAACACGAAGACGAAGAAGAAGAAGAAGAAGAAGACGACGACGACGACGAAGACGAGGACGAGGACAAGGACGATGAGGACGAGGACGAGGCCGATGACGAGGACAAGGACGACGAGCACGACGAGGAGGACGACGAGGACGAGGACGAGGACGAGGATGAGGATGAGGACGAGGACGATGACGATGAAGAAGACGAAGACGAGGAAGAGGACGAGGACAACGAGGACGAGGAGGAAGACGAAGACAACGACGAAGACGAAGAAGAAAAAGAAGACGAAGACGAAGAAGAGGACACGGACGAGAACAGAGGACGATGACGAAGACGACCAAGAAGATTTGTACCTTTTGTTTTCTCACAGTCTAATCAAGGAGGACGAGGACGAAGACGAGGACGAGGACAATGACGAGGACGAAGACGAAGACGAAGACGATGACGATGACGATGACGATGACGATGACGATGACGATGACGATGACGATGACGAAGACGAAGACGATGACGAGGACAACGAGGACGAGGACGTTGAAGAAGACGAAGACGAAGAAGAGGATGAGGATGAAGAAGACGAAGACGAGGAAGAGGACAAGGACGAAGACGAAGACGATGCCGATGCCGATGACGAGGAGGAGGACGAGGACGATGAAGAGGACGATGCCAATGACGATGCCGATGAAGAAGACGAAGACGAAGACGAAGACGAAGACGAGGACGAGGACGAGGACGACGAGGACGATGACGTTGAAGAAGATGAAGACGAAGACGATGACGAGGACGAGGACGAGGACGAAGACGAAGACGAAGACGATGACGAGGACAAGTACGAAGACGAAGAAGAGGACAAAGACGAAGACAAAGACAAAGACAAAGACAACGACGAAGACGAAGAAGAAAAAGAAGACGAAGACGAAGAAGAGGACGTACCTTCTGTTTTCTCACAGTCTAGTCAACGAGGACAAGGACGAGGACGAGGACGAGGACGAGGACAATGACGAGGACGAAGACGAAGACGAAGACGAAGACGAAGACGAAGACGATGACGATGACGATGACGAAGACGAAGACGAAGACGATGACGAGGACGACGAGGACGAGGACGACGAGGACGATGACGTTGAAGAAGACGAAGAAGAAGACGAAGAAGAGGATGAGGATGAAGAAGACGAAGACGAGGAAGAGGACAAGGACGAAGACGAAGACGATGCCGATGCCGATGCCGATGACGAGGAGGAGGACGAGGACGATGACGAGGACGATGCCAATGACGATGCCGATGAAGAAGACGAAGACGAACACAAAGACGAAGAAGAAGAAGAAGAAGAAGAAGAAGAGGACGAGGACGAGGACGAGGACGAGGACGATGACGAGGACGAGGACGAGGACGAGGACGAGGACGAAGACGAAGACGAAGACGAAGACGAGGACGATGACGACGACAACGAGGACGATGACGTTGAAGAAGACGAAGACGAAGACGAAGACGATGACGAGGACGAAGACGAAGACGATGACGAGGACAAGTACGAAGACGAAGAAGAGGACAAAGACGAAGACGAAGACGATGACGAAGACGAAGACGAAGACGAAGACGAAGACAAAGACAAAGACAAAGACAACGACGAAGACGAAGAAGAAAAAGAAGACGAAGACGAAGAAGAGGACGCGGACGAGGACGAAGAGGACGATGACGAAGACGACCAAGAAGATTTGTACCTTCTGTTTTCTCACAGTCTAGTCAACGAGGACGAGGACGAGGACGAAGACGAGGACGAGGACAATGACGAGGACAAAGACGAAGACGAAGACGATGACGATGACGATGACGATGACGATGACGATGACGATGACGATGACGATGACGATGACGAAGAAGAAGAAGAAGAAGAAGAAGAAGAAGAAGAAGAAGAGGACGCGGACGACGAGGACGAGGACGAGGACGAGGACGATGACGATGACGAGGACGAGGACGAGGACGAGGACGAAGACGAAGACGAAGACGAAGACGAGGACGAGGACGAGGACGACGAGGACGATGACGTTGAAGAAGACGAAGACGATGACGAGGACGAGGACGAAAAAGAAGACGATGACGAGGACAAGTACGAAGACGAAGAAGAGG
Source organism: Callionymus lyra (assembly GCF_982586985.1). Lineage (NCBI taxonomy): Eukaryota > Metazoa > Chordata > Actinopteri > Syngnathiformes > Callionymidae > Callionymus > Callionymus lyra. The sequence goes on along the minus strand of NC_141825.1, from coordinate 28,975,967 downwards.
ACGAAGACGATGACGAAGACAAAGACGTTGAAGAAGACAAGGACGATGACGAGGACGAAGACGAAGACGAAGAAGAAGAAGATGACGAGGACGAGGACGAGGACGAAGACGAAGACGGAGACGATGATGATGACGAGGACGAGGACGAGGACGTTGAAGAAGACGAAGACGAAGAAGAGGATGAGGATGAAGAAGACGAAGACGAGGAAGAGGACAAGGACGAAGACGAAGACGATGCCGATGCCGATGACGAGGAGGAGGACGAGGACGATGAAGAGGACGATGCCAATGACGATGCCGATGAAGAAGACGAAGACGAAGACGAAGACGAAGACGAGGACGAGGACGAGGACGACGAGGACGATGACGTTGAAGAAGATGAAGACGAAGACGATGACGAGGACGAGGACGAGGACGAAGACGAAGACGAAGACGATGACGAGGACAAGTACGAAGACGAAGAAGAGGACAAAGACGAAGACAAAGACAAAGACAAAGACAACGACGAAGACGAAGAAGAAAAAGAAGACGAAGACGAAGAAGAGGACGTACCTTCTGTTTTCTCACAGTCTAGTCAACGAGGACAAGGACGAGGACGAGGACGAGGACGAGGACAATGACGAGGACGAAGACGAAGACGAAGACGAAGACGAAGACGAAGACGAAGACGAAGACGATGACGATGACGATGACGATGACGAAGACGAAGACGATGACGAGGACGACGAGGACGAGGACGACGAGGACGATGACGTTGAAGAAGACGAAGAAGAAGACGAAGAAGAGGATGAGGATGAAGAAGACGAAGACGAGGAAGAGGACAAGGACGAAGACGAAGACGATGCCGATGCCGATGCCGATGACGAGGAGGAGGACGAGGACGATGACGAGGACGATGCCAATGACGATGCCGATGAAGAAGACGAAGACGAACACAAAGACGAAGAAGAAGAAGAAGAAGAAGAAGAAGAGGACGAGGACGAGGACGAGGACGAGGACGATGACGAGGACGAGGACGAGGACGAGGACGAGGACGAAGACGAAGACGAAGACGAAGACGAGGACGATGACGACGACAACGAGGACGATGACGTTGAAGAAGACGAAGACGAAGACGAAGACGATGACGAGGACGAAGACGAAGACGATGACGAGGACAAGTACGAAGACGAAGAAGAGGACAAAGACGAAGACGAAGACGATGACGAAGACGAAGACGAAGACGAAGACGAAGACAAAGACAAAGACAAAGACAACGACGAAGACGAAGAAGAAAAAGAAGACGAAGACGAAGAAGAGGACGCGGACGAGGACGAAGAGGACGATGACGAAGACGACCAAGAAGATTTGTACCTTCTGTTTTCTCACAGTCTAGTCAACGAGGACGAGGACGAGGACGAAGACGAGGACGAGGACAATGACGAGGACAAAGACGAAGACGAAGACGATGACGATGACGATGACGATGACGATGACGATGACGATGACGATGACGATGACGATGACGAAGAAGAAGAAGAAGAAGAAGAAGAAGAAGAAGAAGAAGAGGACGCGGACGACGAGGACGAGGACGAGGACGAGGACGATGACGATGACGAGGACGAGGACGAGGACGAGGACGAAGACGAAGACGAAGACGAAGACGAGGACGAGGACGAGGACGACGAGGACGATGACGTTGAAGAAGACGAAGACGATGACGAGGACGAGGACGAAAAAGAAGACGATGACGAGGACAAGTACGAAGACGAAGAAGAGGACGAAGACGATGACGAAGACAAAGACGTTGAAGAAGACAAGGACGATGACGAGGACGAAGACGAAGACGAAGAAGAAGAAGATGACGAGGACGAGGACGAGGACGAAGACGAAGACGGAGACGATGATGATGACGAGGACGAGGACGAAGACGAAGACGATGACGAGGACGAAGACGATGACGTTGAAGAAGACGAGGACGAAGAGGATGATGACGACCAAGAAGATTTGTACCTTCTGTTTTCTCACAGTCTAGTCAACGAGGACAAGGACGAGGACGAGGACGAGGACGAGGACGAGGACGAGGACGAGGACGAGGACAATGACGAGGACGAAGACGAACACGAACACGAACACGAAGACGATGACGATGACGAAGACGAAGACGATGACGAGGACGACGAGGACGAGGGCGACGAGGACGATGACGTTGAAGAAGACGAAGAAGAAGACGAAGAAGAGGATGAGGATGAAGAAGACGAAGACGAGGAAGAGGACAAGGACGAAGACGAAGACGAAGACGATGCCGATGCCGATGACGAGGAGGAGGACGAGGACGATGACGAGGACGATGCCGATGACGATGCCGATGAAGAAGACGAAGACGAACACGAAGACGAAGAAGAAGAAGAAGAAGAAGAAGAAGAAGAGGACGCGGACGACGAGGACGAGGACGAGGACAAGGACGAGGACGAGGACGAGGACGAGGACGAGGACGAAGACGAAGACGAAGACGATGACGATGACGATGACGATGACGATGACGAAGAAGAAGAAGAAGAAGAAGAAGAAGAAGAAGAAGAAGAAGAAGAGGACGCGGACGACGAGGACGAGGACGAGGACGAGGACGATGACGATGACGAGGACGAGGACGAGGACGAAGACGAAGACGAAGACGAGGACGAGGACGATGACGAGGACGAGGACGAGGACGAAGACGAAGACGAAGACGAGGACGAGGACGAGGACGAGGACGAGGACGAGGACGAAGATGAAGACGATGACGAGGACAAGTACGAAGACGAAGAAGAGGACAAAGACGAAGACGGAGACGATGATGATGACGAGGACGAGGACGAAGACGAAGACGATGACGAGGACGAAGACGATGACGTTGAAGAAGACGAGGACGAAGAGGATGATGACGACCAAGAAGATTTGTACCTTCTGTTTTCTCACAGTCTAGTCAACGAGGACAAGGACGAGGACGAGGACGAGGACGAGGACGAGGACGAGGACGAGGACGAGGACGAGGACGAGGACGAGGACAATGACGAGGACGAAGAGGAACACGAAGACGAAGACGATGACGATGACGAAGACGAAGACGATGACGAGGACGACGAGGACGAGGGCGACGAGGACGATGACGTTGAAGAAGACGAAGAAGAAGACGAAGAAGAGGATGAGGATGAAGAAGACGAAGACGAGGAAGAGGACAAGGACGAAGACGAAGACGATGCCGATGCCGATGACGAGGAGGAGGACGAGGACGATGACGAGGACGATGACGATGACGATGACGATGCCGATGAAGAAGACGAAGACGAACACGAAGACGAAGAAGAAGAAGAAGAAGAAGAAGAAGAAGAGGACGCGGACGCGGACGACGAGGACGAGGACGAGGACGAGGACGAGGACGAGGACGAGGACGATGACGATGACGAGGACGAGGACGAGGACGAGGACGAAGACGAAGACGAAGACGAAGACGAAGACGAGGACGAGGACATGGACGAGGACGACGAGGACGATGACGTTGAAGAAGACGAAGACGATGACGAGGACGAGGACGAAAAAGAAGACGATGACGAGGACAAGTACGAAGACGAAGAAGAGGACGAAGACGATGACGAAGACGAAGACAAAGACGATGACGAGGACGACGAGGACGTTGAAGAAGACAAAGACGTTGAAGAAGACAAGGACGATGACGAGGACGAAGACGAAGACGAAGAAGAAGAAGATGACGAGGACGAGGACGAAGATGGAGACGATGATGATGACGAGGACGAAGACGATGACGTTGAAGAAGACGAGGACGAAGAGGAGGACGAAGACGAAGAAGAAGAAGAAGAAGAAGAAGAGGACGAGGACGACGAGGACGAGGACGAGGACGATGACAAGGACGATGACGAGGACGAGGACGAAGACGAAGACGAAGACGAAGACGAAGACGAAGACGAGGACGAGGACGAAGATGAAGACGATGATGAGGACAAGTACGAAGACGAAGAAGAGGACAAAGACGAAGACGATGACGAAGACGAAGACGAGGACGAGGACAAGGACGACGAGGACGAGGACGAGGTCGATGACGAGGACAAGGACGACGAGCACGACGATGAAGAAGACGAAGACGAGGAAGAGGACGAGGACAACGAGGAGGAAGACGAAGACAACGACGAAGACGAAGAAGAAAAAGAAAAAGAAGACGAAGACGAAGAAGAGGACGCGGACGAGGACGAAGAGGACGAAGACGACCAAGAAGATTTGTACCTTCTGTTTTCTCACAGTCTAATCAACGAGGACGAGGACGAAGACGAGGACGAGGACAATGACGAGGACGAAGACGAAGACGATGACGATGACGATGACGATGACGATGACGATGACGATGACGAAGACGAAGACGATGACGAGGACGACGAGGACGACGAGGACGAGGACGACGAGGACGTTGAAGAAGACGAAGACGAAGAAGAGGATGAGGATGAAGAAGACGAAGACGAGGAAGAGGACAAGGACGAAGACGAAGACGATGCCGATGCCGATGACGAGGAGGAGGACGAGGACGATGACGAGGACGATGACGATGACGATGACGATGCCGATGAAGAAGACGAAGACGAACACGAAGACGAAGAAGAAGAAGAAGAAGAAGAAGAAGAAGAGGACGCGGACGCGGACGACGAGGACGAGGACGAGGACGAGGACGAGGACGAGGACGAGGACGAGGACGAGGACGATGACGATGACGAGGACGAGGACGAGGACGAGGACGAAGACGAAGACGAAGACGAAGACGAAGACGAAGACGAGGACGAGGACATGGACGAGGACGACGAGGACGATGACGTTGAAGAAGACGAAGACGATGACGAGGACGAGGACGAAAAAGAAGACGATGACGAGGACAAGTACGAAGACGAAGAAGAGGACGAAGACGATGACGAAGACGAAGACAAAGACGATGACGAGGACGACGAGGACGTTGAAGAAGACAAAGACGTTGAAGAAGACAAGGACGATGACGAGGACGAAGACGAAGACGAAGAAGAAGAAGATGACGAGGACGAGGACGAAGATGGAGACGATGATGATGACGAGGACGAAGACGATGACGTTGAAGAAGACGAGGACGAAGAGGAGGACGAAGACGAAGAAGAAGAAGAAGAAGAAGAAGAGGACGAGGACGACGAGGACGAGGACGAGGACGATGACAAGGACGATGACGAGGACGAGGACGAAGACGAAGACGAAGACGAAGACGAAGACGAAGACGAGGACGAGGACGAAGATGAAGACGATGATGAGGACAAGTACGAAGACGAAGAAGAGGACAAAGACGAAGACGATGACGAAGACGAAGACGAGGACGAGGACAAGGACGACGAGGACGAGGACGAGGTCGATGACGAGGACAAGGACGACGAGCACGACGATGAAGAAGACGAAGACGAGGAAGAGGACGAGGACAACGAGGAGGAAGACGAAGACAACGACGAAGACGAAGAAGAAAAAGAAAAAGAAGACGAAGACGAAGAAGAGGACGCGGACGAGGACGAAGAGGACGAAGACGACCAAGAAGATTTGTACCTTCTGTTTTCTCACAGTCTAATCAACGAGGACGAGGACGAAGACGAGGACGAGGACAATGACGAGGACGAAGACGAAGACGATGACGATGACGATGACGATGACGATGACGATGACGAAGACGAAGACGATGACGAGGACGACGAGGACGACGAGGACGAGGACGACGAGGACGTTGAAGAAGACGAAGACGAAGAAGAGGATGAGGATGAAGAAGACGAAGACGAGGAAGAGGACAAGGATGAAGACGAAGACGATGCCGATGCCGATGACGAGGAGGAGGACGAGGACGATGGCGAGGACGATGCCAATGACGATGCCGATGAAGAAGACGAAGACGAACACGAAGAAGAAGAAGAAGAAGAGGACGAGGACGACGAGGACGAGGACGAGGACGATGACAAGGACGATGACGAGGACGAGGACGAAGACGAAGACGAAGACGAAGACGAAGACGAAGACGAGGACGAGGACGAAGATGAAGACGATGATGAGGACAAGTACGAAGACGAAGAAGAGGACAAAGACGAAGACGATGACGAAGACGAAGACGAGGACGAGGACAAGGACGACGAGGACGAGGACGAGGTCGATGACGAGGACAAGGACGACGAGCACGACGATGAAGAAGACGAAGACGAGGAAGAGGACGAGGACAACGAGGAGGAAGACGAAGACAACGACGAAGACGAAGAAGAAAAAGAAAAAGAAGACGAAGACGAAGAAGAGGACGCGGACGAGGACGAAGAGGACGAAGACGACCAAGAAGATTTGTACCTTCTGTTTTCTCACAGTCTAATCAACGAGGACGAGGACGAAGACGAGGACGAGGACAATGACGAGGACGAAGACGAAGACGATGACGATGACGATGACGATGACGATGACGATGACGAAGACGAAGACGATGACGAGGACGACGAGGACGACGAGGACGAGGACGACGAGGACGTTGAAGAAGACGAAGACGAAGAAGAGGATGAGGATGAAGAAGACGAAGACGAGGAAGAGGACAAGGATGAAGACGAAGACGATGCCGATGCCGATGACGAGGAGGAGGACGAGGACGATGGCGAGGACGATGCCAATGACGATGCCGATGAAGAAGACGAAGACGAACACGAAGACGAAGAAGAAGAAGAAGAAGAAGAGGACGAGGACGAGGACGACAAGGACGAGGACGAGGACGATGACGAGGACGAGGACGAGGACGAGGACGAGGACGAGGACGATGACGACGACAACGAGGACGATGACGTTGAAGAAGACGAAGACGAAGACGATGACGAGGACGAAGACGAAGACGATGACGAGGACAAGTACGAAGACGAAGAAGAGGACAAAGACGAAGACGAAGACGATGACGAAGACGAAGACGAAGACAAAGACAACGACGAAGACGAAGAAGAAAAAGAAGACGAAGACGAAGAAGAGGACGCGGACGAGGACGAAGAGGACGATGACGAAGACGACCAAGAAGATTTGTACCTTCTGTTTTCTCACAGTCTAGTCAACGAGGACGAGGACGAAGACGAGGACGAGGACAATGACGAGGACAAAGACGAAGACGAAGACGATGACGATGACGATGACGATGACGAAGACGAAGACGAGGACGAGGACGAGGACGATGACGATGACGATGCCGATGAAGAAGACGAAGACGAACACGAAGAAGAAGAAGAAGAAGAAGAAGAAGAAGAAGAAGAAGAGGACGAGGACGACGAGGACGAGGACGAGGACGAGGACGAGGACGAAGACGAAGACGAAGACGAGGACGAGGACGAGGACGACGGAGACGATGACGATGACGAGGACAAAGACGATGACGAGGACGACGAGGACGTTGAAGAAGACAAAGACGTTGAAGAAGACAAGGACGATGACGAGGACGAGGACGAATACGAAGAAGAAGAAGATGAGGAGGACGAGGACGAAGACGAAGACGGAGACGATGACGAGGATGAGGACGAAGACGAAGACGAAGACGAAGACGATGATGAGGATGAGGATGAAGAAGACGAAGACGAAGACGAGGAAGAGGACAAGGACGAAGACGAAGACGATGCCGATGCCGATGCCGATGACGAGGAGGAGGACGAGGACGATGACGAGGACGATGTCGATGACGATGAAGAAGACGAAGACGAACACGAAGACGAAGACGAAGAAGAAGAAGAAGAAGAAGAAGAAGAAGAAGAAGAAGAAGAGGACGCGGACGACGAGGACGAGGACGAGGACGAGGACGAGGACGAGGACGAGGACGAGGACGATGACGATGACGATGACGAGGACGAGGACGAGGACGAGGACGAGGACGAGGACGAAGACGAAGACGAAGACGAAGACGAGGACGAGGACGACGAGGACGATGACGTTGAAGAAGACGAAGACGAAGACGATGACGAGGACGAGGACGAAGACGAGGACGAGGACGAGGACGAAGATGAAGACGATGACGAGGACAAGTACGAAGACGAAGAAGAGGACAAAGACGAAGACGGAGACGATGATGATGACGAGGACGAGGACGAGGACGAAGACGAAGACGAAGACGAAGACGAAGACGAAGACGATGACGAGGACGAAGACGATGACGTTGAAGAAGACGAGGACGAAGAGGATGATGACGACCAAGAAGATTTGTACCTTCTGTTTTCTCACAGTATAGTCAACGAGGACAAGGACGAGGACGAGGACGAGGACGAGGACGAGGACAATGACGAGGACGAAGACGAACACGAACACGAAGACGAAGACGATGACGATGACGAAGACGAAGACGATGACGAGGACGACGAGGACGAGGGCGACGAGGACGATGACGTTGAAGAAGACGAAGAAGAAGACGAAGAAGAGGATGAGGATGAAGAAGACGAAGACGAGGAAGAGGACAAGGACGAAGACGAAGACGATGCCGATGCCGATGACGAGGAGGAGGACGAGGACGATGACGAGGACGATGACGATGACGATGCCGATGAAGAAGACGAAGACGAACACGAAGACGAAGAAGAAGAAGAAGAAGAAGAAGAAGAGGACGCGGACGACGAGGACGAAGACGAAGACGAGGACGAGGACATGGACAAGGACGACGAGGACGATGACGTTGAAGAAGACGAAGACGATGACGAGGACGAGGACGAAAAAGAAGACGATGACGAGGACAAGTACGAAGACGAAGAAGAGGACGAAGACGATGACGAAGACGAAGACAAAGACGATGACGAGGACGACGAGGACGTTGAAGAAGACAAAGACGTTGAAGAAGACAAGGACGATGACGAGGACGAAGACGAAGACGAAGAAGAAGAAGATGACGAGGACGAGGACGAAGATGGAGACGATGATGATGACGAGGACGAGGACGAAGACGAAGACGAAGACGATGACGAGGACGAAGACGATGACGTTGAAGAAGACGAGGACGAAGAGGAGGACGAAGACGAAGAAGAAGAAGAAGAAGAAGAAGAGGACGAGGACGACAAGGACGAGGACGAGGACGATGACAAGGACGATGACGAGGACGAGGACGAAGACGAAGACGAAGACGAAGACGAAGACGAAGACGAAGACGAAGACGAAGACGAAGACGAAGACGATGATGAGGATGAGGATGAAGAAGACGAAGACGAAGACGAGGAAGAGGACAAGGACGAAGACGAAGACGATGCCGATGCCGATGACGAGGAGGAGGACGAGGACGATGACGAGGACGATGTCGATGACGATGCCGATGAAGAAGACGAAGATGAACACGAAGACGAAGAAGAAGAAGAAGAAGAAGAAGAAGAGGACGCGGACGACGAGGACGAGGACGAGGACGAGGACGAGGACGAGGACGATGACGATGACGAGGACGAGGACGAGGACGAGGACGAGGACGAGGACGAAGACGAAGACGAAGACGAAGACGAGGACGAGGACGACGAGGACGATGACGTTGAAGAAGACGAAGACGATGACGATGACGAGGACGAGGACGAAGACGAGGACGAGGACGAAGATGAAGACGATGACGAGGACAAGTACGAAGACGAAGAAGAGGACAAAGACGAAGACGGAGACGATGATGATGACGAGGACGAGGACGAAGACGAAGACGAAGACGAAGACGATGACGAGGACGAAGACGATGACGTTGAAGAAGACGAGGACGAAGAGGATGATGACGACCAAGAAGATTTGTACCTTCTGTTTTCTCACAGTATAGTCAACGAGGACAAGGACGAGGACGAGGACGAGGACGAGGACGAGGACAATGACGAGGACGAAGACGAAGACGAACACGAAGACGATGACGATGCCGATGCCGATGACGAGGAGGAGGACCAGGACGATGACGAGGACGATGACGATGACGATGCCGATGCCGATGAAGAAGACGAAGACGAACACGAAGACGAAGAAGAAGAAGAAGAAGAAGAAGAAGAGGACGCGGACGACGAGGACGAGGACGAGGACGAGGACGAGGACGAGGACGAGGACGAAGACGAAGACGAAGACGAAGACGAGGACGAGGACGACGAGGACGATGACGTTGAAGAAGACGAAGACGATGACGAGGACGAGGACGAAGACGAGGACGAGGACGAGGACGAAGATGAAGACGATGACGAGGACAAGTACGAAGACGAAGAAGAGGACAAAGACGAAGACGGAGACGATGATGATGACGAGGACGAGGACGAAGACGAAGACGAAGACGAAGACGATGACGAGGACGAAGACGATGACGTTGAAGAAGACGAGGACGAAGAGGATGATGACGACCAAGAAGATTTGTACCTTCTGTTTTCTCACAGTATAGTCAACGAGGACAAGGACGAGGACGAGGACGAGGACGAGGACGAGGACGAGGACAATGACGAGGACGAAGACGAAGACGAACACGAAGACGATGACGATGCCGATGCCGATGACGAGGAGGAGGACCAGGACGATGACGAGGACGATGACGATGACGATGCCGATGCCGATGAAGAAGACGAAGACGAACACGAAGACGAAGAAGAAGAAGAAGAAGAAGAAGAAGAGGACGCGGACGACGAGGACGAGGACGAGGACGAGGACGAGGACGAGGACGATGACGATGACGATGACGAGGACGAGGACGAGGACGAAGACGAAGACGAAGACGAAGACGAAGACGAGGACGAGGACATGGACGAGGACGACGAGGACGATGACGTTGAAGAAGACGAAGACGATGACGAGGACGAGGACGAAAAAGAAGACGATGACGAGGACAAGTACGAAGACGAAGAAGAGGACGAAGACGATGACGAAGACGAAGACAAAGACGATGACGAGGACGACGAGGACGTTGAAGAAGACAAAGACGTTGAAGAAGACAAGGACGATGACGAGGACGAAGACGAAGACGATGACGAGGACGACGAGGACGTTGAAGAAGACAAAGACGTTGAAGAAGACAAGGACGATGACGAGGACGAAGACGAAGACGAAGAAGAAGAAGATGACGACGACGAGGACGAAGATGGAGACGATGATGATGACGATGACGAGGACGAAGACGATGACGTTGAAGAAGACGTGGACGAAGAGGATGATGACGACCAAGAAGATTTGTACCTTCTGTTTTCTCACAGTCTAGTCAACGAGGACAAGGACGAGGACGAGGACGAGGACAATGACGAGGACGAAGACGAACACGAAGACGAAGACGAAGACGAAGACGAAGACGATGACGATGACGAGGACGAAGACGATGACGAGGACGACGAGGACGAGGGCGACGAGGACGATGACGTTGAAGAAGACGAAGAAGAAGACGAAGAAGAGGATGAGGACGACGAGGACGACGAGGACGATGACGTTGAAGAAGACGAAGACGAGGACGAGGACGAAGACGAAGACGAAGACGAAGAGGAAGACGATGACGATGACGATGACGATGACGATGACGATGACGATGACGAAGACGATGACGAGGACGACGAGGACGATGACGTTGAAGAAGACGAAGACGAAGACAAAGACGAAGACGAAGACGAAGATGAAGACGAAGACGAAGACGATGACGAGGACGAGGACAAGTACGAAGACGAAGAAGAGGACGAAGACGAAGTCGATGACAAAGACGATGACGATGACGAAGACGAAGACGACGACGACGACGACGACGATGACGAGGACGAAGAGGAGGAAGAGGAAGAGGACGAGGACGAGGACGAGGACGAGGATGAAGACGAAGACGATAACGATTATGATGACGATGACGAGGACGAGGACGAAGACGAAGAAGAAGAACATGACGAGGACGAAGAAGAAGAACATGACGAGGACGAGGACGAAGACGAAGACAAGGAAGAGGAAGAGGACGAGGACGAGGACGAGGACGAAGACGAAGACGATGACGATGACGATGGCGATGACGAAGACGATGACGTTGAAGAAGACGAAGACGAAGACGATGATGATGACGAGGACGAAGACGATGACGATGACGAGGACGAGGACAAGTACGAAGACGAAGACGAAGACGAAGAAGAGGACGAAGACGATGTCGATGACGAAGACGAAGACGATGACGAAGACGAAGACGACGACGAGGACGAGGACGAGGACGATGACGTTGAAGAGGACGAAGACGAGGACGAGGACAAAGACGAGGACGAGGACGAGGACGAGGACGAAGACGAAGACGAAGACGAGGACGAGGAAGAGGAAGAGGAAGAGGACGAGGACGAGGACAAGGACGAGGATGAAGACGAAGACGATAACGATTATGATGACGATGACGATGACGATGACGATGACGATGACGAAGACGATGACGAGGACGACGAGGACGATGACGTTGAAGAAGACGAAGACGAAGACAAAGACGAAGACGAAGACGAAGATGAAGACGAAGACGATGACGAGGACAAGTACGAAGACGAAGAAGAGGACGAAGACGAAGTCGATGACAAAGACGATGACGATGACGATGACGAAGACGAAGACGACGACGACGACGATGACGAGGACGAAGAGGAGGAAGAGGAAGAGGACGAGGACGAGGACGAGGACGAGGACGAGGACGAGGACGAGGATGAAGACGAAGACGATAACGATTATGATGACGATGACGAGGACGAGGACGAAGACGAAGAAGAAGAACATGACGAGGACGAAGAAGAAGAACATGACGAGGACGAGGACGAAGACGAAGACAAGGAAGAGGAAGAGGACGAGGACGAGGACGAGGACGAGGACGAGGACGAGGACGAGGACGAAGACGAAGACGAAGACGATGACGATGACGATGACGATGACGATGACGAAGACGAAGACGATGACGTTGAAGAAGACGAAGACGAAGACGATGATGATGACGAGGACGAAGACGATGACGATGACGAGGACGAGGACAAGTACGAAGACGAAGACGAAGAAGAGGACGAAGACGATGTCGATGACGAAGACGATGTCGATGACGAAGACGAAGACGATGACGAAGACGAAGACGACGACGACGACGAGGACGAGGACGAGGACGAGGACGATGACGTTGAAGAGGACGAAGACGAGGACAAAGACGAAGACGAGGACGAGGACGAGGACGAAGACGAAGACGAAGACGAAGACGAGGAAGAGGAAGAGGAAGAGGAAGAGGACGAGGACGAGGACGAGGACAAGGACGAGGATGAAGACGAAGACGATAACGATTATGATGACGATGACGAGGACGAAGACGAAGACGAGGACGAGGACGAGGACAAAGACGATGACGAAGACGAATATGATGACGAGGACGACGGAGACGAGGACGAGGACGAGGACGAAGACGAAGACAAGGAAGAGGACGATGACGAGGACGAGGACGAGGACGAGGACGAGGACGAGGACGAAGACGAAGACGATGACGATGACGATGACGATGACGATGACGAAGACGATGACGAGGACGACGAGGACGATGACGTTGAAGAAGACGAAGACGAAGACAAAGACGAAGACGAAGACGAAGATGAAGACGAAGACGAAGACGATGACGAGGACGAGGACAAGTACGAAGACGAAGAAGAGGACGAAGACGAAGTCGATGACAAAGACGATGACGATGACGAAGACGAAGACGACGACGACGACGACGACGATGACGAGGACGAAGAGGAGGAAGAGGAAGAGGACGAGGACGAGGACGAGGATGAAGACGAAGACGATAACGATTATGATGACGATGACGAGGACGAGGACGAGGACGAAGACGAAGAAGAAGAACATGACGAGGACGAAGAAGAAGAACATGACGAGGACGAAGACGAAGACAAGGAAGAGGAAGATGACGAGGACGAGGACGAGGACGAGGACAAAGACGAAGACGAGGACGAGGACAAAGACGAAGACGAGGACGACGAGGACGAGGACGATGACGTTGAAGAAGACGAAGACGTTGAAGAAGACGAGGACGATGACGAGGACGAGGACGAAGACGAAGACGAAGAAGAAGAAGATGACGAGGACGAGGACGAGGACGAGGACGAAGACGAATTCGAAGACGAGGACGAGGACGAAGACGATGACGAGGACGAAGACGATGACGTTGAAGAAGACGAAGACGAAGTTGAGGACGATGACGAGGACGAAAACGAAGAATCCGAACATCGACGTGACAATCTTGTGCGTTTGAAGGACCTTCTTGTCCAACGACGAGCAGATCCTGAGAGAAGGTCTGTTGGGAAGAATCCACCTGCAACAACCTCATGGGTGGACTCTGGTGGTCTGGAACATTATTTTGATAATCCATGAGTTTTACCATCATAGTTTAATAAAAATATAATAATAATAATAATGTTATAATAAAACTGTAGCCTGAATGTTCATCTTTTAAAGCCAATAAAGTTCTACCTAACCTGACCTAACATGCAGCTTCTCTTCTACGACCGTCAACAGGTTCAAGCTTTTAAACACCAACTTCAAATAAATACAACAAGTTTTTCTGGTAAAATCAACTTTAAATTAAATAAAGTAAAAAAAAATAATCAAGCGAACAAAACTATGAACATGAAACTGATCTTTAAATTGGTTTAAAAGTGTCGCTAAAGTTCATAATAGTGTTGAAGAAACACAAACGTCAACACGAGTCTTCAATAGAGTCGTAGAGAAGAACAAGAGAATCCAATGACACGTTATTTTTTAAACACAAAAAGTGTGATGAGATCTTCATTTCAAATGTTGACCTTCATGGTTAACCTGCTAAACATCTAACTACGTATGATTGTCCCTTAGAAGGTCGAGTCTAAGTTTAGAGATGTTTGTGCATCAACGTTCAAAGGTTTGTTGACCACATATGGAAGGTCACAGTCAGGGTTCAACTCTGGTGAAGGTCGTTGCATTAACGTGAAACTAGCATCTTCAAGTCTGACATTTTACTTGAACTTAATTTTGTAAAAAGTATTTTTACACCGATGATCACATGGTGTTCCTCGTGTTCCACGAACAGATGCAAAGTTCTGTGACCAAAGTTCAAGAGTCCTCTTCAGAAACTCTAACTCCTGGATCCAGAAGTACTGGAACAGAAGTGGCAGCATGTTAAAAAAAGATCATTTAATTAGTTCTTAAACATTCAATCATGGCGCTCATTACCTCGACCGAGAGGCTCTGTGCGTGGATTTGACTAAGCTGGAGTGCACAGTGCACGGCTGCTGGTGCCAGATAGTGTTGTTGCCTTCAACAAATCCACCTCCTTCTTTCTCCTCCATAGACGGGAAGATGTTGGTCCATGAAACAAAACACACAAGTTTGTGTTTTACAAGACACAGTTGTGCGGAACAAACCAACATAATGTTCGGATTCTTTTATAGCATTTATTGTGGAAATGTTTCTGTTCCAGGACCGATGGACCGATGGATGGATGGATGGATGGATGGATGGATGGATGGATGGATGGATGGATGGATGGATGGATGGATGGATGGATGGATGGATGGATGGATGGATGGATGGATGGATGGATGGATGGATGGATGGATGGATGGATGGATGGATGGATGGATGGATGGATGGATGGATGGATGGATGGATGGATGGATGGATGGATGGATGGATGGATGGATGGATGGATGGATGGATGGATGGATGGATGGATGGATGGATGGATGGATGGATTGATAGATGGATGGATGGATGGATGGATGGATGGATGGATGGATGGATGGATGGATGGATGGATGGGTGGATGGATGGATGGATGGATGGATGGATGGATGGATGGATGGATGGATGGATGGATGGATGGATGGATGGATGGATGGATGGATGGATGGATGGATGGATGGATAGATGATAGATAGATGGATGGATGGAGGGATGGATGGATGGATGGATGGATGGATGGATGGATGGATGGATGGATGGATGGATGGATGGATGGATGGATGGATGGATGGATGGATGGATGGATGGATGGAAGGATGGATGGATGGATTGATAGATGATAGATGGATTGATGGATGGATGGATGGATGGATGGATGGATGGATGGATGGATGGATGGATGGATGGATGGATGGATGGATGGATGGATGGATGGATGGATGGATGGATGGATGGATGGATGGATGGATGGATGGATGGATGGATGGATGGATGGATGGATGGATGGATGGACGGATGGCTGGATGGATTGATAGATGATAGATGGATGGATGGATGGATGGATGGACAGAAAACCTGCTCGTATCCCACGAACATGTGTCTCAAAGATAATCAACAAATCTGCCACATTTATTAAACGGACGCCAAGACGTCTGAGCTCCATCCAAGGCCTGATTGGTTTCAGTGACGAGCAGGAGTGACTTGAGCTAAAGTGATGTCGGAATCTTATCAGACACTAGAAGAGCGTTTGATGCAGAGTGTCGATGATCCAAGTATAAATGATTAGATTAGATTTACTTTATGAATCCCTCCGGAGAGCTCCTTCTGGAAAATGTGTTTCCAGTTCACAGCAAACAAAAGAACATCCTGCAAACAAAAGAACATCCTGCAAACAAAAGATTATCGTGCAAACAAAAGAACATCGTGCAAACAAAAGATTATCGTGCAAACAAAAGAACATTGTGCAAACAAAAGAACATCGTGCAAAGAGATAACAAAGTGCAAATATAAAGAACACAGATCAAAGGAAATAACACAAAGATTAACATAGATAAAGATCATCCTTTCACTCCTGCCCTCAAACTGAGAGTTAAAAGGTCTAATAGCACGAGGAGTGAATGAGTCCCTGAGTCCATTAGTGTTGCATATTTCATATCGACTCATGATCGTAGCCAGTCGACCACTGACCACTGCCGGGTAAGTGTCAACTGATGGACGAGATCACAGATTGATGAGCAGTTCCAGGTGTTTGGAGACCTCAGGACACGTTCTGACCAGGATTATTGGGAGAAGAAGTCTTGTATCTCTGAAGCAAATGAATGGAAGGATCAGTTTGTCCATCTCAGGACAAGAGACGACAAAAGCGCTGGAGTCGTGCTGTCAGGTCGATGCTGGGAACTCAAGGTGTGACGGGCCTCGGGCAGCAAACACACCTCACTCAGCACAGCTCATGCTGAGGCACCTACAGGCCCATGATACCCAAACATTCCTTCCTCGCTTCATGAAAGTCAAACGGAAGAACTCGTCGAGCCTTCATAGGAAATGTTCCCAAATAGCTGGAGGACGTTCCATGACGGCTTCTTTCACACAGAGAGTGACAGAGTGAGAAGTGAACAGACTCCCCTGAAATGGATACATTTTGTCACTTGTTTACATGATTTAAGATGAAATTCCGTCTTGGTTTGTGTACAAGAGCGTCTCGGGCAGATGTTTGTTGCAACTCTCTGGGCAGCTCCGTCGTCTCTTTGTTTGTGCCGCAAACTGTGATGCTAGCCCAGAGCTAGAGGATCAATAAACGCCTCACTCGGTTTTGTCCGCCTTTTCATGCTCGTACACCGATGCTTACGGAGCGCGACCGACGAGAACCAAAGAGATGAAACCTGCACAGCACTGCTGAGGAATTGACATTTGGAGTAGCATGGCATCCATGAAACATCTTGTTGAGCAGAGAGAGTCATTTATCTGAGCTTGTATGGAATACTTTGAGATACCAAGAATAAATCCCAAAACTCTGGAGAGAGAGGCGCCGGATTAGAGGAAGTGTGAGTTGTGGTGGATCATTTAATGGAACCATTTCAATGAGGATTATATATATATACTGTATAAATATATATATAGTATATTAGGGATGTGGAGATTGACTGATTGTTATCGATACAAATGTAATTTAAGATGCGGCTGCATCCTTAGATTAAGGTTGATCAGATTTAATCTGCTGGTTAACAGATTTAAACATTCAAACACTTCTGCGACTGCTCTTCTCCCTCGGATGAATCAGTTAATATTCCTCAAGAAAAACTTGACCTTAAGTCACATCCAAATTGATCATGTCGTGAAGTAAGTGTTGGGAAAACGAGTGTTTATTTGTTGTTTATTTGTGTTTGAGGTTTTTTTGTTCAAAAGGTTTTCTTGATTCTTATTCATCTGATAGAATTCATTGTTACTGTGAATAAATGTTCTGCCTGAACACAGTGAATGATGTAAGTCTTTGTATATTATATTGTTTTGCTCTATTTAAAACAACAATCGAGTGAACAGTGGAGACAAACTGTTATGAAGGAAATCAGTGATTTTAATTTAGATAAGAAATATGACTAGACTTACATTCTTGAATCTTAACTGAATCAAATGATCACATATCAAACCAACTCTCCTATAATTAAGTCATATTGTAAGTAAATCATTTTGAATCGTATCTTGAAGAGTAGTGATTTGTATCACAAAGTATCGTCAGGTGATTTCAGTGTATCGCATCGCATAATTTTAGTGTATCGCATTGTATTGTATTGTCAGGTAATATCAGTGTATCACATTGTATCGTAAAGTAATTTAAGTGTATCGCATCGCATAATTTTAGTTTATCGCATTGTATTGTATCGTCGGGTAATTTGATCATATCGCATTGTATTGTATCGTCAGGTAATTTCAGTGTATCGCATTGTATCGTATTGTCAGGTAAATTCAGAGTATCGCATCGTATCGTCAGGTAATATCAGTGTATTGCATCGTATCGTATCATCAGGTAATTTCAGTGTATCGCATTGTATCGTATTGTCAGGTAAATTCAGAGTATCGCATCGTATCGTCAGGTAATATCAGTGTATTGCATCGTATCGTATCATCAGGTAATTTCAGTGTATCACATTGTATCGTATTGTCAGGTAAATTCAGAGTATCGCATCGTATCGTCAGGTAATATCAGTGTATTGCATCGTATCGTATCGTCAGGTAATTTCAGTGTATTGCATTATATCGTATTGTCAGGTAATATCAGTGTATTGCATTGTATTGTATCGTCAGGTAATACCAGTGTATCGCATTGTATCGTATCGTCAGGTAATATTAGTGTATCGCATTGTATCGTATCGTCAGGTAATATCAGTGTATCGTATCGTATCGTCAGGTAATATTAGTGTATTGCATTGTATCGTCAGGTAAGTTCAGTGTATCGCATTGTATCGTATCGTCAGGAAATATCAGTGTATTGCATTGTATCGTATCGTCAGGTAATATCA
>NC_141825.1:28899268-28951768 GCF_982586985.1 Callionymus lyra | reverse complement strand
AGCTTAGCATAGCATCGCCAAGTGGACGAACCCGACTTCACGTTTGAGAGACGCAGGTTCAGGTACATCTGAGCAACGATCATGTCTTGATATTATCTTGGAACGACACCACTCTGCGCCCCCTGCTGTTTGTTCAGTGTTAAGTCATGTGTTTAAACATCGTACCATTGACGACGTATCTCAGGTTCTTGCTCGAGATGATTGTATGATTGACAGAATGCAACACATACGTGTTTATGATTCGCTTTAAGTTTCAATGAAGATTTAAAGTAAAAAAAATAGCTTGCAGAGAATTTACAGGAAACTCTCTTGTTATCTGCGGTTGACGGTGTAAACACAATATCATCCGAGCGGCACATTTTGTTTCCGAGCTGGTGGAACGTTAGAAAAAAGAGAAGATGTTTTCATAACTATGATAAATGTGCCTTCAACCCAAGAATAAGACGTGGTGTGTGCAGCACAAACAAGCTTCTTGAGATCAGTCTTGGGCAGCATTAGGGCTTTCAAATGAATACAGATCAGAGGCTGAAGCGGTTGTGACAGGCGTCTGTACCAGCAGCAGCTGCCACCTTCCTGTCGCCGCCAAAATAAGCCGTTCCTGCGAGTTTAGAGTCACGTGGTTCGATCATCTCATCCAGCATCTTAGCTCGTAAAACACCATTAAATCTCATTTGTTTTTACCTTCTCGTGTCAGGGACGGATTAAGAAGGAGCTTCTTCCTTCACTGGACACAAGCTTCAAAACAAAGTTTTAATTTAACAAGACTATTGTGAATAAACAGCAGACCATCAGCAATGAACTGATTTGAACTGTAACTCTAGTCTGTAGTGTGTCCATGAAGCTTCATGAAACAGTGTCATTATCTTCAGAGTCCACTAGATGGTAGTGATGTGTTGATGAAGCTTCATGAAACAGTGTCATTATCTTCAGAGTCCACTAGATGGTAGTGATGTGTTGATGAAGCTTCATGAAACAGTGTCATTATCTTCAGAGTCCACTAGATGGTAGTGATGTGTTGATGAAGCTTCATGAAACAGTGTCATTATCTTCAGAGTCCACTAGATGGTAATCATGTGTTGATGAAGCTTCATGAAACAGTGTCATTATCTTCAGAGTCCACTAGATGGTAGTGATGTGTTGATGAAGCTTCGTGAAACAGTGCCATTATCTTCAGAGTCCACTAGATGGTAGTGATGTGTTGATGAAGCTTCATGAAACAGTGTCATTATCTTCAGAGTCCACTAGATGGTAGTGATGTGTTGATGAAGCTTAATGAAACAGTGTCATTATCTTCATAGTCCACTAGATGGTAGTGATGTGTTGATGAAGCTTCATGAAACAGTGTCATTATCTAAAGAGTCCACTAGCTGGTAGTGATGTGTTGATGAAGCTTCATGAAACAGTGTCATTATCTTCAGAGTCCACTAGATGGTAGTAATGTGTTGATGAAGCTTCATGAAACAGTGTCATTATCTTCAGAGTCCACTAGATGGTAGTGATGTGTTGATGAAGCTTCATGAAACAGTGTCATTATCTTCAGAGTCCACTAGATGGTAGTGATGTGTCCATGAAGCTTCATGAAATAGTGTCATTATCTTCAGAGTCCACTAGATGGTAGTGATGTGTTGATGAAGCTTCATGAAACAGTGTCATTATCTTCAGAGTCCACTAGATGGTAGTGATGTGTTGATGAAGCTTCATGAAACAGTCTCATTATCTTCAGAGTCCACTAGATGGTAGTGATGTGTTGATGAAGCTTCATGAAACAGTGTCATTATCTAAAGAGTCCACTAGCTGGTAGTGATGTGTTGATGAAGCTACATGAAACACTGTCATTATCTTCAGAGTCCTATAGATGGTAGTAATGTGTTGATGAAGCTTCATGAAACAGTGTCATTATCTTCAGAGTCCACGAGATGGTAGTGATGTGTTGATGAAGCTTCATGAAACAGTGTCATTATCTTCAGAGTCCACTAGATGGTAGTGATGTGTCGATGAAGCTTCATGAAACAGTGTCATTATCTTCAGAGTCCACTAGATGGTAGTGATGTGTCGATTAAGCTTCATGAAACAGTGTCATTATCTTCAGAGTCCACTAGATGGTAGTGATGTGTTGATGAAGCTTCATGAAACATGTCATTATTTTCAAAGTCCACTAGATGGTAGTGATGTGTCCATGAAGCTTCATGAAACAGTGTCATTATCTTCAGAGTCCACTAGATGGTAGTGATGTGTTGATGAAGCTTCATGAAACAGTGTCATTATCTTCAGAGTCCACTAGATGGTAGTGATGTGTTGATGAAGCTTCATGAAACAGTGTCATTACCTTTAAAGTCCACTAGATGGTGGTGGTGTTGATGAAGCTTCATGAAACAGTGTCATTATCTTCAGAGTCCACTAGATGGTAGTGATGTGTTGATGAAGCTTCATGAAATAGTGTCATTATCTTCAGAGTCCACTAGATGGTAGTGATGTGTTGATGAAGCTTCATGAAACAGTGTCATTATCTTCAGAGTCCACTAGATGGTAGTGATGTGTTGATGAAGTTTCATGAAACTGTGTCATTATCTTCAGAGTCCACTAGATGGTATTGATGTGTTGATGAAGCTTCATGAAACAGTGTCATTATCTTCAGAGTCCACTAGATGGTGGTGGTGTTGATGAAGCTTCATGAAACAGTGTCATTATCTTCAGAGTCCACTAGATGGTAGTGATGTGTTGATGAAGCTTCATGAAACAGTGTCATTATCTTCAGAGTCCACTAGATGGTAGTGATGTGTTGATGAAGCTTCATGAAACAGGTTCATTATCTTCAAAGTCCACTAGATGGTAGTGATGTGTCGATGAAGCTTCATCAAACAGTGACATATTTTCAGATTCCACTAGATGTCGCTCTCTGTTCTATAATATATTGTTTTTAACTAGTTTATTGAAACTTAATCATCTTTAAACAGAAAGCTTCACCTACGGACCTTTAAACATATATCATTGTTTCATGAAGCTTCATGACTATTTTCACTTTAGTGATCAATTAAATATGAAGTTGGATGAAAGAACATTTTCAGCCATTGGTAGACTTGCTCGTTGTCATGCATATCTGTACATAAATGATGACGCGCGGTGACAAACCTCCATGCTTGACCAATCACAGCAGAGTGGGTGTGGTTATGGTCAACAAGATTTCATCTCCAAAAAAGTGGGCGGAGCTTAAGATCATTTTCTGATGTCAATATTACAATGAAATAGAGTTTTGTACAAACACACACTGATGATACAATAGAGTCACACGTCACAAAAACACACACACACTGATGATACAATAGAGTCACACGTCACAAAAACACACACACACTGATGATACAATAGAGTCACACGTCACAAAAAAACACACACTGATGATACAATAGAGTCACATATCATAACAACACACACACACTGATGATACAATAGAGTCACACATCATAACAACACACACTGATGATACAATAGAGTCACACATCACAACAACACACACACACTGATGATACAATAGAGTCACACATCACAACAACACACACACACTAATGATACCACAGAGTCACACATCACAACAACACACACACTGTGTTGTTCTCGGTGTTGTCTTGATCTTTGAAGTATGTACTGTTTTGATTGTTAAAGCGCTTTGTGACCCTGGTCTCGAAAAGCGCTATATAAATAAATATTACTTACTTACTTACTTACACATCACAACAACACACACACTGATGATACAATAGAGTCACACATCACAACAAGACACACACTGATGATACAATAGAGTCACACATCGCAACAACACACACACACTGATGATACAATAGAGTCACACATCACAACAACACACACACACTGATGATACAACATAGTCACACATCGCAACGACACACACACACTGATGATACAATAGAGTCACACATCACAACAACACACACACACTGATGATACAATAGAGTCACACATCACAACAACACACACACACTGATGATACAATAGAGTCACACATCACAACAACACACACACACTGATGATACAATAGAGTCACACATCGCAACAACACACACACACTGATGATACAATAGAGTCACACATCGCAACAACACACACACACTGATGATACAATAGAGTCACACATCACAACAACACACACACACTGATGATACAATAGAGTCACACATCACAACAACACACACACACTGATGATACAATAGAGTCACACATCACAACAACACACACACACTGATGATACAATAGATTCACACATCACAACAACACACACACACTGATGATACAATAGAGTCACACATCACAACAACACACACACACTGATGATACAATAGAGTCACACATCACAACAACACACACACACTGATGATACAATAGAGTCACACATCACAACAACACACACACTGATGATACAATAGAGTCACACATCACAACAACACACACACACTGATGATACAATAGAGTCACACATCACAACAACACACACACACTGATGATACAATAGAGTCACTCATCACAACAACACACACACACAGATGATACAATAGAGTCACACATCACAACAACACACACACTGATGATACAATAGAGTCACACATCACAACAACACACACACTGATGATACAATAGAGTCACACATCACAACAACACACACACACTGATGATACAATAGAGTCACACATCACAACAACACACACACACTGATGATACAATAGAGTCACACATCACAACAACACACACACACTGATGATACAATAGAGTTACACATCACAACAACACACACACACTGATGATACAATAGAGTCACACATCACAACAACACACACACACTGATGATACAATAGAGTTACACATCACAACAACACACACACACTGATGATACAATAGAGTTACACATCACAACAACACACACACACTGATGATACAATAGAGTTACACATCACAACAACACACACACACTGATGATACAATAGAGTCACACATCACAACAACACACACACACTGATGATACAATAGAGTCACACATCACAACAACACACACACACTGATGATACAATAGAGTCACACATCACAACAACACACACACACTGATGATACAATAGAGTCACACATCACAACAACAGACACTGAAGTTTGTTCCTCTTTCTAATTCATTATTTCCTTATAATTCTTGTTATTATTTTTGAACACCAGCTCAGTAACTAATATTTTTTAAAGATCAAAGACTTAATAACACATATAGAAAGAACTTCATTGATGCCTCACACAGTGTATCTGTGATGTCATCGGTCTGTAACTGACAGTTGTCATTGTTGTTGTGATTGGGCGATGGAGCCACGCCCCTTTAGCTCACGGCTACAAAGGCTAATCAAGTCGACGACACCTTCTTGTTCAAATAAAACATGGATGGATGGTTTTATAATCAGAAGGGAAAACATTAAGGGGAAAATAAATAAATAATCGCTGAATCTTTTTTACACAGTAAAAGCTTTTCTTCTGCAGCGAAGTGACTTATGGTCTCTGGCACTGGCTTCACGTATTATTCTGTCAAAGAACTTGGACGTTTATTTCTCTTAAACATGTGCCAAGCATCACATACACACCAATATATGAAAACATGAGATGTTGTATATTTTCACTTCGAATAAACCATATTTTACAATATTCTGATGCGTGTGCTTTAGAGCCGTCGACACATAAACACATCTCATCAATTCTAATATGCCTCGCGAGGAGACGCTCGACCCCGAGACGACTGGCAGTCGGCAGCGAAGGAAACTTCATTATATGCTCTTTCCAGAGTCCAACAGATCACTATCTGGTAAATGGGGATTTTAATTAGAGCAGTTATTCAAAGCAAACTTACAATTGAAAGGCAAGTCCCATCAGTCGTGGCCTGGAAGTGAACACGGCTGAAGTTTACGGTGACGTTTGAACGCATCACGACAAACACAAGATCATCATGAATTCAATATAATTCTCCTGAACTCTGGTGCTTCTCATGGGTTTTAATTCCTGACTCGAGGTATGGATCAAACTAACCTGTACATATGTATGAGTGAAGGAGAATATTGATGATGCTGCAGAACGACAGAAGTCAAATCATTAGAGAAGAGCAAACAGAACAAGATGTGGTTATGAAGAGACGTTCATGATCGTCGTGATGTTACGATCATGATGTTACGTTCTTGATGGTCGTGATGTTACGTTCATGATGGTCATGATGTTACGATCATGATGTTACGTTCTTGATGGTCATGATGTTACGATCATGATGTTACGTTCTTGATGGTCATGATGTTACGATCATGATGTTACATTCTTGATGGTCGTGATGTTACGTTCATGATGGTCATGATGTTACGATCATGATGTTACGTTCATGATGGTCATGATGTTACGATCATGATGTTACGTTCTTGATGGTCATGATGTTACGATCATGATGTTACATTCTTGATGGTCATGATGTTACGAACGTGATGGTCGTGATGTTACGTTCTTGATGGTCATGATGTTACGATCATGATGTTACGTTCATGATGGTCATGATGTTACGATCATGATGTTACGTTCTTGATGGTCATGATGTTACGATCATGATGTTACATTCTTGATGGTCATGATGTTACGAACGTGATGGTCGTGATGTTACGTTCTTGATGTTACGTTCTTGATGGTCATGATGTTACGAACGTGATGTTACATTCTTTACGTTCATGATGTTACGTTCTTGATGGTCATGATGTTACGAACGTGATGTTACATTCTTTATGGTTGTGATGTTACGTTCTTGATGGTCATGATGTTACGAACCTGATGTTACATTCTTTATGGTCGTGATGTTACGTTCATGATGGTCATGATGTTACGATCATGATGTTACGTTCATGATGGTCATGATGTTACGATCATGATGTTACGTTCTTGATGGTCATGATGTTACGATCATGATGTTACATTCTTGATGGTCATGATGTTACGAACGTGATGGTCGTGATGTTACGTTCTTGATGTTACGTTCTTGATGGTCATGATGTTACGAACGTGATGTTACATTCTTTACGTTCATGATGTTACGTTCTTGATGGTCATGATGTTACGAACGTGATGTTACATTCTTTATGGTTGTGATGTTACGTTCTTGATGGTCATGATGTTACGAACCTGATGTTACATTCTTTATGGTCGTGATGTTACGTTCATGATGGTCATGATGTTACGAACGTGATGTTACATCCTTTATGGTCGTGATGTTACGTTCATGATGGTCATGATGTTACGAACGTGATGTTACGATCATGATGTTACGTTCATGATGGTCATGATGTTACGAACGTGATGTTACATCCTTTATGGTCGTGATGTTACGTTCTTGATGGTCATGATGTTACAAACGTGATGTTACGATCATGATGTTACGTTCATGATGGTCATGATGTTACGAACGTGATGTTACGATCATGATGTTACGTTCATGATGGTCATGATGTTACGAACGTGATGTTACATCCTTTATGGTCGTGATGTTACGTTCATGATGGTCATGATGTTACGAACGTGATGTTACGTTCATGATGTTACGTTCTTGATGGTCATGATGTTACGAACGTGATGTTACATCCTTTATGGTCGTGATGTTACGTTCTTGATGGTCATGATGTTACAAACGTGATGTTACATTCTTTATGGTCGTGATGTTACGTTCTTGATGGTCATGATGTTACGAACCTGATGTTACATTCTTTATGGTCGTGATGTTACGATCACGATGTTACGTTTTTTATGGTCTTGATGTAACAATCATGATGTTACGTTCTTGATGGTCATGATGTTACGAACGTGATGTTACATTCTTTATGGTCGTGATGTTACGTTCTTGATGGTCATGATGTTACGAACGTGATGTTACATTCTTTATGGTCGTGATGTTACGTTCTTGATGGTCATGATGTTACGAACGTGATGTTACATTCTTTATGGTCGTGATGTTACGTTCTTGATGGTCATGATGTTACGAACCTGATGTTACATTCTTTATGGTCGTGATGTTACGTTCTTGATGGTCATGATGTTACGAACGTGATGTTACATTCTTTATGGTCGTGATGTTACGTTCTTGATGGTCATGATGTAACGAACCTGATGTTACATTCTTTATGGTCGTGATGTTACGTTCTTGATGGTCATGATGTTACGAACCTGATGTTACATTCTTTATGGTCGTGATGTTACGTTCTTGATGGTCATGATGTTACGAACGTGATGTTACATTCTTTATGGTCGTGATGTTACGTTCTTGATGGTCATGATGTTACGAACCTGATGTTACATTCTTTATGGTCTTGATGTTACGTTCTTGATGGTCGTGATGTTACGATCACAATGTTACGTTTTTTATGGTCTTGATGTAACAATCATGATGTTACGTTCTTGATGGTCGTGATGTTACCATCACGATTTTACGTTCTTTATAGTCGTGATGTTACGTTCTTTATAGTCGTGATGTTACGTTCTTGATGGTCGTGATGTTACGATCACGATGTTACGTTCTTTATAGTCGTGATGTTACGATCTTGATGGTCGTGATATTATGATCATGATGGTTATGATGTTATGATCACAATGTTACGTTCTTTATGGTCGTGATGTTACTTTCTTCATGGTCCCGATGTTACGTTCTTTATGGTCCTGATGTTACATTCATGATGGTCGTGATGTTACGATCATGATTGTCGTGATGTTATGATCACAATGTTACGTTCTTTATGGTTGTGATGTTACGTTCATGATGGTCGTGATGTTACGATCATGATTGTCGTGATGTTACGATCATGATTGTCGTGATGTTATGATCACAATGTTACGTTCTTTATGGTCGTGATGTTACATTCATGATGGTCGTGATGTTACGATCATGATTGTCGTGATGTTATGATCACAATGTTACGTTCTTTATGGTTGTGATGTTACGTTCATGATGGTCGTGATGTTACGATCATGATTGTCGTGATGTTACGATCATGATTGTCGTGATGTTATGATCACAATGTTACGTTCTTTATGGTCGTGATGTTACGTTCATAATGGTCGTGATGTTATGATCATGATTGTCGTGATGTTACGATCACGATGTTACGTTCTTGATGGTCGTGATGTTACGATCATGATGGTCGTGATGTTACGTTCTTGATGGTCGTGATGTTACGATCATGATGGTTGTGATGTCACGTTCTTGATGGTCTTGATGTTACGTTCTTGATGGTCGTGATGTTACGATCATGATGGTCGTGATGTTACGATCATGATGGTCGTGATGTTACGATCTTGATGGTCGTGATGTTACGATCATGATGGTTGTGATGTTACGATCATGATTGTCGTGATGTTACGATCATGATGGTCGTGATGTTACGTTCTTGATGGTCGTGATGTTACGATCATGATGGTTGTGATGTTACGATCATGATTGTCGTGATGTTACGATCATGATGGTCGTGATGTTACGATCATGATGGTCGTGATGTTACGATCATGATGGTCGTGATGTTACGATCTTGATGGTCGTGATGTTACGATCATGATGGTTGTGATGTTACGATCATGATTGTCGTGATGTTACGATCATGATGGTCGTGATGTTACGTTCTTGATGGTCGTGATGTTACGATCATGATGGTTGTGATGTTACGATCATGATTGTCGTGATGTTACGATCATGATGGTCGTGATGTTACGATCATGATTGTCGTGATGTTATGATCACAATGTTACGTTCTTTATGGTTGTGATGTTACGTTCATGATGGTCGTGATGTTACGATCATGATTGTCGTGATGTTACGATCATGATTGTCGTGATGTTATGATCACAATGTTACGTTCTTTATGGTCGTGATGTTACATTCATGATGGTCGTGATGTTACGATCATGATTGTCGTGATGTTATGATCACAATGTTACGTTCTTTATGGTTGTGAGGTTACGTTCATGATGGTCGTGATGTTACGATCATGATTGTCGTGATGTTACGATCATGATTGTCGTGATGTTATGATCACAATGTTACGTTCTTTATGGTCGTGATGTTACGTTCATAATGGTCGTGATGTTATGATCATGATTGTCGTGATGTTACAATCACGATGTTACGTTCTTGATGGTCGTGATGTTACGATCATGATGGTCGTGATGTTACGTTCTTGATGGTCGTGATGTTACGATCATGATGGTTGTGATGTCACGTTCTTGATGGTCTTGATGTTACGTTCTTGATGGTCGTGATGTTACGATCATGATGGTCGTGATGTTACGATCATGATGGTCGTGATGTTACGAACCTGATGTTACATTCTTTATGGTCTTGATGTTACGTTCTTGATGGTCGTGATGTTACGATCACGATGTTACGTTTTTTATGGTCTTGATGTAACAATCATGATGTTACGTTCTTGATGGTCGTGATGTTACCATCACGATTTTACGTTCTTTATAGTCGTGATGTTACGTTCTTTATAGTCATGATGTTACGTTCTTGATGGTCGTGATGTTACGATCACGATGTTACGTTCTTTATAGTCGTGATGTTACGATCTTGATGGTCGTGATATTATGATCATGATGGTTATGATGTTATGATCACAATGTTACGTTCTTTATGGTCGTGATGTTACTTTCTTCATGGTCCCGATGTTACGTTCTTTATGGTCCTGATGTTACATTCATGATGGTCGTGATGTTACGATCATGATTGTCGTGATGTTATGATCACAATGTTACGTTCTTTATGGTTGTGATGTTACGTTCATGATGGTCGTGATGTTACGATCATGATTGTCGTGATGTTACGATCATGATTGTCGTGATGTTATGATCACAATGTTACGTTCTTTATGGTCGTGATGTTACATTCATGATGGTCGTGATGTTACGATCATGATTGTCGTGATGTTATGATCACAATGTTACGTTCTTTATGGTTGTGATGTTACGTTCATGATGGTCGTGATGTTACGATCATGATTGTCGTGATGTTACGATCATGATTGTCGTGATGTTATGATCACAATGTTACGTTCTTTATGGTCGTGATGTTACGTTCATAATGGTCGTGATGTTATGATCATGATTGTCGTGATGTTACGATCACGATGTTACGTTCTTGATGGTCGTGATGTTACGATCATGATGGTCGTGATGTTACGTTCTTGATGGTCGTGATGTTACGATCATGATGGTTGTGATGTCACGTTCTTGATGGTCTTGATGTTACGTTCTTGATGGTCGTGATGTTACGATCATGATGGTCGTGATGTTACGATCATGATGGTCGTGATGTTACGATCTTGATGGTCGTGATGTTACGATCATGATGGTTGTGATGTTACGATCATGATTGTCGTGATGTTACGATCATGATGGTCGTGATGTTACGTTCTTGATGGTCGTGATGTTACGATCATGATGGTTGTGATGTTACGATCATGATTGTCGTGATGTTACGATCATGATGGTCGTGATGTTACGATCATGATTGTCGTGATGTTATGATCACAATGTTACGTTCTTTATGGTTGTGATGTTACGTTCATGATGGTCGTGATGTTACGATCATGATTGTCGTGATGTTACGATCATGATTGTCGTGATGTTATGATCACAATGTTACGTTCTTTATGGTCGTGATGTTACATTCATGATGGTCGTGATGTTACGATCATGATTGTCGTGATGTTATGATCACAATGTTACGTTCTTTATGGTTGTGAGGTTACGTTCATGATGGTCGTGATGTTACGATCATGATTGTCGTGATGTTACGATCATGATTGTCGTGATGTTATGATCACAATGTTACGTTCTTTATGGTCGTGATGTTACGTTCATAATGGTCGTGATGTTATGATCATGATTGTCGTGATGTTACGATCACGATGTTACGTTCTTGATGGTCGTGATGTTATGATCATGATGGTCGTGATGTTACGTTCTTGATGGTCGTGATGTTACGATCATGATGGTTGTGATGTCACGTTCTTGATGGTCTTGATGTTACGTTCTTGATGGTCGTGATGTTACGATCATGATGGTCGTGATGTTACGATCTTGATGGTCGTGATGTTACGATCATGATGGTTGTGATGTTACGATCATGATTGTCGTGATGTTACGATCATGATGGTCGTGATGTTACGTTCTTGATGGTCGTGATGTTACGATCATGATGGTTGTGATGTTACGATCATGATTGTCGTGATGTTACGATCATGATGGTCGTGATGTTACGTTCTTGATGGTCGTGATGTTACGATCATGATGGTCGTGATGTTACGATCACGATGGTTGTGATGTTACGTTCATGATGGTCGTGATGTTACGATCATGATGGTCGTGATGTTACGATCATGATGGTCGTGATGTTACGATCATGATGGTCGTGATGTTACGATCATGATGGTCGTGATGTTACGATCATGATTGTCGTGATGTTATGATCACAATGTTACGTTCTTTATGGTTGTGATGTTACGTTCATGATGGTCGTGATGTTACGATCATGATTGTCGTGATGTTACGATCATGATTGTCGTGATGTTATGATCACAATGTTACGTTCTTTATGGTCGTGATGTTACATTCATGATGGTCGTTATGTTACGATCATGATTGTCGTGATGTTATGATCACAATGTTACGTTCTTTATGGTTGTGAGGTTACGTTCATGATGGTCGTGATGTTACGATCATGATTGTCGTGATGTTACGATCATGATTGTCGTGATGTTATGATCACAATGTTACGTTCTTTATGGTCGTGATGTTACGTTCATAATGGTCGTGATGTTATGATCATGATTGTCGTGATGTTACGATCACGATGTTACGTTCTTGATGGTCGTGATGTTACGATCATGATGGTCGTGATGTTACGTTCTTGATGGTCGTGATGTTACGATCATGATGGTTGTGATGTCACGTTCTTGATGGTCTTGATGTTACGTTCTTGATGGTCGTGATGTTACGATCATGATGGTCGTGATGTTACGATCATGATGGTCGTGATGTTACGATCTTGATGGTCGTGATGTTACGATCATGATGGTTGTGATGTTACGATCATGATTGTCGTGATGTTACGATCATGATGGTCGTGATGTTACGTTCTTGATGGTCGTGATGTTACGATCATGATGGTTGTGATGTTACGATCATGATTGTCGTGATGTTACGATCATGATGGTCGTGATGTTACGTTCTTGATGGTCGTGATGTTACGATCATGATGGTCGTGATGTTACGATCATGATGGTTGTGATGTTACGTTCATGATGGTCGTGATGTTACGATCATGATGGTCGTGATGTTACGATCATGATGGTCGTGATGTTACGATCATGATGGTCGTGATGTTACGATCATGATGGTCGTGATGTTACGATCATGATGGTCGTGATGTTACGATCATGATGGTCGTGATGTTACGATCATGATGGTCGTGATGTTACGATCATGATGGTCGTGATGTTACGATCATGATGGTCGTGATGTTACGATCATGATGGTTGTGATGTTACGATCATGATGGTTGTGATGTTACGATCATGATGGTCGTGATGTTACGATCATGATGGTCGTGATGTTACGTTCTTGATGGTCGTGATGTTACGTTCTTGATGGTCGTGATGTTACGTTCTTGATGGTCGTGATGTTACGATCTTGATGGTCGTGATGTTACGTTCTTGATGGTCGTGATGTTACGTTCTTGATGGTCGTTATGTTACGATCATGATGGTCGTGATGTTACGATCATGATGGTCGTGATGTTACGATCTTGTGAGGCAACATACTTGTAATGCTAATGTGTTGTGTTATCTATGGGTTGTGTTTCTATCATTCCAAATAACTGTGTACAAAGAGCAGCTGCAGATGGAAACAAGCGTTCGTGATTCACAGACAAAAGTATTCAAGGTTTGTGAGAGCGAGGGTTGAGGTCGGGCCTGAGGGACGGAGATGTTAAAGATGTTGAGAAGCATCTCTGACAGCTGCACAGTCCTTCACTGACTTGTTTTCAGGGCCAATAGCTTCCCAGGGGTTAATCTTACACAGAAACTTTCTATTCCTTTTCATCTTCAGCAACAGAGTTAGCATCACATCCTCGTCTAAAACAACCCAAACCTCTACCTACGCTTCCATGTGATTGGTCAGTACACACCGGACACTGAGCTCTTGTTACATAGACTTATCGCACAAGAATGAACACATTTATTTACCTGATTATCCAATATTGTATATTGGATTAGTAAACATTTATGTGTTCTCAGAATCCTCTAGAGATACGACAGAGATATTTAACAAGAAGCTACAAGTGACGATGAGCAACAGAAAAGCAAAGACACACCTCAGTGTAAGAGGAGGATGCAAATTATATCTTGAGCTTAGATAAACACTGCGTTTGTGATGTTCTGAGGCAAACTAGCTTTTTAAAATAATAAACTCTTCTATGTACTCTTTATGTAAAACTCTTATATGATCTCTTTCTGTAAAACTCTTCTATGTACTCTTTCTGTAAAACTCTATGTACTCTTTCTGTAAAACTCTTCTATGTACTCTTTATATAAAACTCTTCTATGATCTCTTTATGTAAAACTCTTCTATGTACTCTTTATGTAAAACTCTTCTATGTACTCTTTCTGTAAAACTCTTCTATGTAATCTTTATGTAAAACTCTATGTACTCTTTCTGTAAAACTCTTCTATGTACTCTTTCTGTAAAACTCTTCTATGTACTCTTTATGTAAAACTCTATGTACTCTTTCTGTAAAACTCTTCTATGTACTCTTTCTGTAAAACTCTTCTATGTACTCTTTCTGTAAAACTCTTCTATGTACTCTTTCTGTAAAACTCTTCTATGTACTCTTTCTGTAAAACTCTTCTATGTACTCTTTATGTAAAACTCTATGTACTCTTTCTGTAAAACTCTTCTATGTACTCTTTCTGTAAAACTCTTCTATGTACTCTTTATGTAAAACTCTATGTACTCTTTCTGTAAAACTCTTCTATGTACTCTTTCTGTAAAACTCTTCTAAGTACTCTTTCTGTAAAACTCTTCTATGTACTCTTTCTGTAAAACTCTTCTATGTACTCTTTCTGTAAAACTCTTCTATGTACTCTTTCTGTAAAACTCTTCTATGTACTCTTTCTGTAAAACTCTTCTATGTACTCTTTATGTAAAACTCTTCTATGTACTCTTTATGTAAAACTCTTCTATGTACTCTTTATGTAAAACTCTTCTATGTACTCTTTATGTAAAACTCTTCTATGTACTCTTTATGTAAAACTCTTCTATGATCTCTTTCTGTAAAACTCTTCTATGTACTCTTTCTGTAAAACTCTTCTATGTACTCTTTCTGTAAAACTCTTCTATGATCTCTTTCTGTAAAACTCTTCTATGTACTCTTTATGTAAAACTCTTCTATGTACTCTTTATGTAAAACTCTTCTATGTACTCTTTATGTAAAACTCTTCTATGATCTCTTTCTGTAAAACTCTTCTATGTACTCTTTCTGTAAAACTCTTCTATGTACTCTTTCTGTAAAACTCTTCTATGTACTCTTTCTGTAAAACTCTTCTATGTACTCTTTATGTAAAACTCTATGTACTCTTTCTGTAAAACTCTTCTATGTACTCTTTATGTAAAACTCTTCTATGATCTCTTTATGTAAAACTCTTCTATGTACTCTTTCTGTAAAACTCTTCTATGTACTCTTTATGTAAAACTCTATGTACTCTTTCTGTAAAACTCTTCTATGTACTCTTTCTGTAAAACTCTTCTATGTACTCTTTCTGTAAAACTCTTCTATGT
The DNA here is from genome assembly GCF_982586985.1 of Callionymus lyra. Taxonomy (NCBI): domain Eukaryota; kingdom Metazoa; phylum Chordata; class Actinopteri; order Syngnathiformes; family Callionymidae; genus Callionymus; species Callionymus lyra. The sequence goes on along the minus strand of NC_141825.1, from coordinate 28,935,883 downwards.
ACTCTTTATGTAAAACTCTTCTATGATCTCTTTCTGTAAAACTCTTCTATGTACTCTTTATGTAAAACTCTTCTATGATCTCTTTATGTAAAACTCTTCTATGTACTCTTTCTGTAAAACTCTTCTATGTACTCTTTATGTAAAACTCTTCTATGATCTCTTTCTGTAAAACTCTTCTATGTACTCTTTATGTAAAACTCTTCTATGTACTCTTTATGTAAAACTCTTCTATGTACTCTTTATGTAAAACTCTTCTATGTACTCTTTATGTAAAACTCTTCTATGTACTCTTTCTGTAAAACTCTTCTATGTACTCTTTATGTAAAACTCTTCTATGTACTCTTTCTGTAAAACTCTTCTATGTACTCTTTCTGTAAAACTCTTCTATGTACTCTTTATGTAAAACTCTTCTATGTACTCTTTATGTAAAACTCTTCTATGTACTCTTTATGTAAAACTCTTCTATGTACTCTTTCTGTAAAACTCTTCTATGTACTCTTTCTGTAAAACTCTTCTATGTACTCTTTATGTAAAACCCTTTTATGTACTCTTTATGTAAAACTCTTCTATGTACTCTTTCTGTAAAACTCTTCTATGTACTCTTTCTGTAAAACTCTTCATGTACTCTTTATGTAAAACTCTTCATGTACTCGCACCAGCTGGAGCTGTGATGGTAGAACTGTCTCAGACGAGTCTACAGCTCACGACTCCTCCAGAGTCTCATATGAACACGATATTCTTCTAGTGTCAGGATGAAAACTAACATAAAGTCTTCGCTGGTATTTAGTTCACTTTCCATGAATAACTTCAAACATTTGATATATAATTATACAACAAGCGAGGACGACTGTAACGAGAAGGAGAATATCATGTTCAGAATTTCCGATGTGTTTTAGTTTAACACATATTGTATTCATTTAATTTCGTTAGATAGTTCACACAAAATTCAAATGTCACTCATTTTCTACAAATAAATATGTGAAACAATTTCAGAGTAATCTGTGTCTTTTTTCAGTTACAGGGTATTTTTGTGTAACGCTGCATGTCCATATAATGTTGCTAAATTTTCATCTTCCTAAAATTACACATAAAAAAACATGAAAATACTTCCAAACTGCTCGCCTCTAACGTCTCGTATTGAAGCCTCAACATGAGGAATTAATCAAGCTTAAATTAAATAACTAAAGGTATAATAATAAGTATTTTTAACTTTTTTTTAGCAAAAAGTCACAGTTTGAGACGAACATTTGAAGGTATACGATGTTTTTTTGTCTTTTTTGGATGAAGAAAAGTGAGCTCCATCATATAAAGACACATTTCTGTCTGTTAAATAAGAGTTTGAATAATGTATGAGTTTTTAATTTTGTTTATGGAGGGAGGAGTGAACAATAAAAGTCCAGGTTAAGTTGTTGTTAACCATCGTTAGTCTCACAAACAAAGCAACAAACAACAAAAACAAAAGTGTTCACAGATGACTTTTGTTGTGAAGGATGATTCTTGGTGAAGCATTATTAAACAAACAAACAACGCAATGTCACTCTTTTAAGACATGTATTGTTGATCGGCTACACAACGGCTCGACAATACATGTCTTAAAAGAGTGACATTGCGTTGTTTGTTTGTTTAATAATGCTTAACTAAGAGTCATCCTTCACAACAAAAGTGAGTTTTATCGTAAGCTATAAAAATACTTTTCATCTGTGAACACTTTTGTTCTTGTTGTTTGTTGCTTTGTTTGTGAGGCTAACGATGGTTCACAACAACTTAACCTGGACTTTTATCGTTCACTTCTCCCTCCATAAACAGTAAGAGACAGAAATGTGTCTTTATATGACGATCTGACTAAACTCTCTTTCTTTCAAAGTGCGACGGTAAACGACGGAGACGTATATCGACACAGAAAGTGCACTTCTGCGCCTCGGGACCTCCTAAAAATGACTTGAGTTATAACCAAGAAAATAAAAAGACAGATAAAAATGCTGGTATAATAACCAACGGCTAAAACGACAAGATGAAGCTGAAGATCCAAAGAAAACATCTCATAAAGCTCCTCGTAGGATTCTGTAAACTAATAAAGTCTGTGGATCGTGGCCGGCCTAATTAGGAAATAATTCCTGGCATGTGAGCGTCGGAGTGTGTGGCCGCGATAACCGCCCACCGAGTCTCGTCCTCTGATTGCATTTTCAAGTCTAAGGCACCGATCAATGAGCGTCTGGAGCCTTTTTTTCCTCGTCCTTCACCCAGATACGCCGCGCTCGGGCAGATAACGCTGAGATTGAATTGCTCGGGTCAAGGATGTCCCTGCACGTTCATTTGTTTCAGTCGCATGGCAACATAATGAAATCTGTGGACGGAAATGTCATTAACACGCGACGCACACTGACCCGTGCGGCACGATCTGCTGCTCGTTCATCTCTTCTGCGGCATTATAGCAGCGACCGTTAATTGATGGTTAGTTTTCAACAATAATTTACAGCGACACATTTGTTTTCACTTGAGAATAATACTCTTCAAGTCCATTTTTAATGAAGATCCTTCTGTGTTTGTGACCTGCAGTTAAGATCTTTTTGTTCCGAGAGGAAATCTAATGAATGCGTGAAATAAAAGGCTGATCTCACACGTGTTACATCTCATTGGATGCTCAAATTCCATCTGAAAGTGAAAAAGATGTCCTGTCTGACTCTTGGATCACCCATTTTAGAAAGCAATTTTTGTGAGTAGGTTGTTTGCTGCAACCTGTCAATCGAGACGCTGAACGCAGCCGAGTGTCAATTGCTCACCAGAGCGACAGAGTTCCTGGGACATGTTGTCAGGACTGAACGTGTGGCCACGGATCAGAGAGTCCAGCCCCAGAGGTTCAGCGTCTTCTGAGCCACATCACCACAGGGTTGACCACTAGTTACAGAAGGTCAGCTGGTCTGTCTGCGGCTTCGATTTAACCAAAGCCATTGTTTAAGTTGAGGCCGACTCCACAGATCAATCAGTCTCAGCATCTCAAGACATTGATGGTTGAACGTGTCTGCGGTCCCAGTCAGGAGAGCGAGGACAGTGTAAGTAAGTAAGTAAGTCATTTTTATTTATATAGCACTTTTCTAGACCAGGGTCACAAAGCGCTTAAACAATCAAAACAATATTCAATAAAATATATATTTTGAAGATCAAGATAAAACTGAGAACAACACAGGAGTTCCAGAAAATCAAGGAAAAGCCTGAACAAATAAAAACGTCTTGAGATGTTTCTTGAAGGAGTCAGTAGATCATCAAACACAGATGTTTCTTGAAGGAGTCAGTAGATCATCAAACACAGATGTTTCTTGAAGGAGTCAGTAGATCATCAAACACAGATGTTTCTTGAAGGAGTCAGTAGATCATCAAACACAGATGTTTCTTGAAGGAGTCAGTAGATCATCAAACACAGATGTTTCTTGAAGGAGTCAGTAGATCATCAAACACAGATGTTTCTTGAAGGAGTCAGTAGATCATCAAACACACATGTTTCTTGAAGGAGTCAGTAGATCATCAAACACAGATGTTTCTTGAAGGAGTCAGTAGATCATCAAACACAGAGATGGTTCTTGAAGGAGTCAGTAGATCATCAAACACAGATGTTTCTTGAAGGAGTCAGTAGATCATCAAACACAGATGTTTCTTGAAGGAGTCAGTAGATCATCAAACACAGATGTTTCTTGAAGGAGTCAGTAGATCATCAAACACAGAGATGTTTCTTGAAGGAGTCAGTAGATCATCAAACACAGAGATGTTTCTTGAAGGAGTCAGTAGATCATCAAACACAGAGATGTTTCTTGAAGGAGTCAGTAGATCATCAAACACAGATGTTTCTTGAAGGAGTCAGTAGATCATCAAACACAGATGTTTCTTGAAGGAGTCAGTAGATCATCAAACACAGATGTTTCTTGAAGGAGTCAGTAGATCATCAAACACAGATGTTTCTTGAAGGAGTCAGTAGATCATCAAACACAGATGTTTCTTGAAGGAGTCAGTAGATCATCAAACACAGATGTTTCTTGAAGGAGTCAGTAGATCATCAAACACACATGTTTCTTGAAGGAGTCAGTAGATCATCAAACACACATGTTTCTTGAAGGAGTCAGTAGATCATCAAACACACATGTTTCTTGAAGGAGTCAGTAGATCATCAAACACAGATGTTTCTTGAAGGAGTCAGTAGATCATCAAACACAGATGTTTCTTGAAGGAGTCAGTAGATCATCAAACACAGATGTTTCTTGAAGGAGTCAGTAGATCATCAAACACAGATGTTTCTTGAAGGAGTCAGTAGATCATCAAACACAGATGTTTCTTGAAGGAGTCAGTAGATCATCAAACACAGATGTTTCTTGAAGGAGTCAGTAGATCATCAAACACAGATGTTTCTTGAAGGAGTCAGTAGATCATCAAACACACATGTTTCTTGAAGGAGTCAGTAGATCATCAAACACACATGTTTCTTGAAGGAGTCAGTAGATCATCAAACACAGATGTTTCTTGAAGGAGTCAGTAGATCATCAAACACAGATGTTTCTTGAAGGAGTCAGTAGATCATCAAACACACATGTTTCTTGAAGGAGTCAGTAGATCATCAAACACACATGTTTCTTGAAGGAGTCAGTAGATCATCAAACACAGATGTTTCTTGAAGGAGTCAGTAGATCATCAAACACAGATGTTTCTTGAAGGAGTCAGTAGATCATCAAACACAGATGTTTCTTGAAGGAGTCAGTAGATCATCAAACACAGATGTTTCTTGAAGGAGTCAGTAGATCATCAAACACAGATGTTTCTTGAAGGAGTCAGTAGATCATCAAACACACATGTTTCTTGAAGGAGTCAGTAGATCATCTAACACATGTTTCTTGAAGGAGTCAGTAGATCATCAAACACAGATGTTTCTTGAAGGAGTCAGTAGATCATCAAACACAGAGATGGTTCCAAAGCTTAGGAGCAACAGTCTGGAAGGATTTCTCTCCTCTGGTCCAGAAGTTCAGGAACCATCAGATTCTGATCCACAGACCTCAGAGCCCGAGCTGGGGTGTAAGTCTGATCTGACTATCCAGAGAAACAAGATCACGATCAAGCCTTGAGAATTTTCTGTGTTGTTACATGTTATCACAGCCCGTTAAAACAAATACCTCTTCCTCGTGTGTTCCCTGGTTCTGATCCGACGGTGGGAACGGTTCTGAGGGCTCAGCAGATCGTGCCACCAGGTATTACACACCACTCCACAAAACCCATCAATACTGTGAACGTGGGTGTGCAGGTAATTATGCCCTCTGGATGTTTCTCAACCCACTTCTCAATTCCCTCAGCTCCCCCGGCACTAAATCACCGAACCTTCCCCTCGTCCCGATCACAGGAGCCGCCGTCAGCCGGGGTCTGTGGCTCCACCAATTAGAGCCAGAAACAGAGACTTCAGATCCGAGGAGCAGGTTTGTTTTTCAGCTCCTGAAGACCACTTGCTACTCTTCGCTCGGGAGGAAAAACAATTGTTTCTTGTGCTGTTGAACGTGGATTACAACTGGACAGAGTGTGTTCGGCCGAAGCTCTCGTTGTTTTCACGGTGAAACAAGAGGAGAAACACTGAGTACAGAGACATGTTGAGAACAAACTAGTGAGTGGTTTGATTCAAGGACTGTAAGTAACATTTCATCCTCGATTCTTGATACACTTTTCATTCGCAAAAATAAACAACATTTTATAAACTTCAACACTTTTGTTTAGGCTTCTACTGTTAGATTACAATTATTATACACTATACTTATACGCCATACTTAATTTAATGCTAAAAGATAATCAAAATATGAAGTATAAATTACTCTCTTGATCTAAGAGCTTAAACGTTTGACGACACATTCACAATCAACATCCACTCAGACTGACTCACACTGTTTCAAGACAAGCTTGGATCAGGATTAGATACGACACCAGTTATTTAAAACATCTGTTTATCTGCAAATCACACCTTAAATCGTAGATCAAAGAACGAAGACACACCTGGGAAAGAGGGGATAAAAGACGGAAGAGAAGATAACACCCACCTGAGAACATTTGAATGATTAGATTACAAGAAAACAAATCAGGATGTCTCTCTACGGGGGATCGAGACACAGGGAACTTGCGGAAAGGACGACCCCCTGGGCCGGAAATTTGCCTTAAATATAGAGATGTTTCTACAGATCGAGACCTTTTCTCTCGAGACTATTGACCTGTACAGTCGCCGGGAGAAAGTGTGTCCGATCGTGATCGTACAGTTTGTATTTTGTTTTTTTTACTTGAAGCGGCGAATAAACGACCCGTATACACTCTGGATTGTTCATCTTTCTCCACGAAAGCCAAGCATAAGAACCGGGGCGGACTTGACGTTGTGTTTGAGCGACGGAACGGACTCCGTGTTTTGATCGTTTTACTACGATGGAACTACTTTGTCACACGAGGTTCTGAACTTTAAGATGACGACGTTGAAAGTGTTGTGGGTCGATCTGGAGCCACCAGTGCGTTTGTGTTGAGCAGCCTGTGTACAGTTCACCGCTGGTGAGACAGATCTGGGCCAGTCGAGGACCATGGATCTTCGCTCTGTGTGTGTCGCGTTTAAAAGCCAGAACTCACATGTGTGCCAGCAGGGGGCGCCTGAGCTGTGTTGTCCTCATGCTTGTCTCCATGGAAGATCTTCACTTGATGTGAGGGTGTGTGTCTGTAGTAGTTGTTGAGATAAAAATCTTAACACATTGCATTGATGAATCATTCCAAACTTTTGCTTCTCATGGAGCCTTAAGCTTCTAAAAACTGTCCAACACGCCACGACCAGCATAAAATGACGTGTCATACGTGTTATCGAACATCTTTATTTTGACGCTGGTCAGATCATCCCACAGGACGTGTGGAGCTCATGGCAGCTGCTTTCATGGCAGCAGCCCTGGCAGCGTCCGACAGATGTGAGGAGCCTCGTGGGGAACCTGGACGGAGATCATCCAACGTCTCCTCGTCCTCGGCTTTAATCGTCGGCGAGCTGGAGCGAGGAGGTCGCGGCGTCGAGAGACGTGCGATGAAGGAAACGTGATCAGTGACCTTCCTCCTGCCGGAGCTGTTGTGTAATCAATGTGACCAAGCAGGTGGAAAGCGTTGGAACTGGGCTGCCAACGGGCCTGGAGGCGAGCTGCAGGGGAGGCTGACAGAAGAACTCCAGCTCAGGGACGTGTGATGTTCTCTCGAGCTACATATCACTTTCCACAGTCCGCAGCAGGAACCAGTTTCTCCATCATCTCTCGGATTACTTCCAATAAACGGAATATTTTTCAGCCTCTGCCAGACACTGGGATATGACTTCTGACGCGAGGAAGTGCATACAAGAGTATTTCATGCTTTTTGGATCTGGAAAGATGGAGAAGAATCTGGTGAGCAGAGCTATCTTGAGAGGACCAGAGAGAGAGAGAAGGTCTTGACAAATGTTCAGAAAGTGTTGAAGAATGACAGGTGTTGACAGCAGTAAACTCCTCCTCCAGCTTTGTTTAAACAACGAGTCCCTTGGAGGTGGAGACCATCGCTGACATGCTTGACCAATCACAGCAGAGTAGGTGTGGTTATGGTCAACAAGATTTAATCTCCAGAAAAACAAAGTGTTTTGTTTCACATCACAACAACACACACACTGATGATACAATAGAGTCACACATCACAACAACACACACACACTGATGATACAATAGAGTCACACATCACAACAACACACACACACTGATGATACAATAGAGTCACACATCACAACAACACACACACACTGATGATACAATAGAGTCACACATCACAACAACACACACACACTGATGATACAATAGAGTCACACATCACAACAACACACACACACTGATGATACAATAGAGTCACACATCACAACAACACACACACACTGATGATACAATAGAGTCACTCATCACAACAACACACACACACTGATGATACAATAGAGTCACACATCACAACAACACACTCACACTGATGATACAATAGAGTCACACATCACAACAACACACACACACTGATGATACAATAGAGTCACACATCACAACAACACACACACACTGATGATACAGTAGAGTCACACATCACAACAACACACACACACTGATGATACAATAGAGTCACACATCACAACAACACACACACACTGATGATACAATAGAGTCACACATCACAACAACACACACACTGATGATACAATAGAGTCACACATCACAACAACACACTCACACTGATGATACAATAGAGTCACACATCACAACAACACACACACACTGATGATACAATAGAGTCACACATCACAGCAACACACACACACTGATGATACAATAGAGTCACACATCACAGCAACACACACACACTGATGATACAATAAAGTCACACATCCCAACAACACACTCACACTGATGATACAATAGAGTCACACATCACAACAACACACACACACTGATGATACAGTAGAGTCACACATCACAACAACACACACACACTGATGATACAATAGAGTCACACATCACAACAACACACACACACTGATGATACAGTAGAGTCACACATCACAACAACACACACACACTGATGATACAATAAAGTCACACATCACAACAACACACACACACTGATGATACAATAGAGTCACACATCACAGCAACACACACACACTGATGATACAATAGAGTCACACATCACAACAACACACACACACTGATGATACAGTAGAGTCACACATCACAACAACACACACACACTGATGATACAATAGAGTCACACATCACAACAACACACACACACTGATGATACAATATAGTCACACATCACAACAACACACACACACTGATGATACAATAGAGTCACACATCACAACAACACACACAAACACACACAATCATTAATAGACACAAAGACACACTAGATCTTTTTTCTACTACTCTAAAGACTTTAAATATCTTCTAGTATCTAACTCTACACTGTGACCAAGTAACTCAGATTGATGTCGATCTGATCACAGAAGCAGAATCTCATCAACACATCAACGTGTTGCTCTGTGTTTAATTCCAACATTCTTCACATCTCACTGCTGGACCACCAACAACACACTGTTCTCCACGTGAGGAACATGCATCACGTTCAACAAGACTAATGTTGTTCTGCTGCTGTCCTCAGACGTTCTGCAGCCATAGATCCCCAATGTGCTGGATATATATTGATACTAGGATCAGGTTCTGTGAGTCTGCACTTAATGAGACGCCAGACGTGGCAACGACTTCCATGCATGGATTAGCAAACGTACTGTGTTTACATGATGCTGCCAATGAAAGTAAATAAAAACTTGTTAACCAACCCAAGTGTACTATTGACTTTATATCAGTGATTCAAAGTCAACGGAGCAGCTGATGCTCGACTATAATGTTCTGTTGTTAACAACACGTTCACTTCTGGTATTATTATCATCCTTCATTCACGCTTTTATTCATTCATCAGTAGCTTCTACATCCATCCATCCATCCATCCATCCATCCATCCATCCATCCATCCATCCATCCATCCATCCATCCATCCATCCATCCATCCATCCATCCATCCATCCATCCATCCATCCATCCATCCATCCATCCATCCATCCATCCATCCATCCATCCATCCATCCATCCATCCATCCATCCATCCATCCATCCATCCATCCATCCATCCATCCATCCATCCATCCATCCATCCATCCATCCATCCATCCATCCATCCATCCATCCATCCATCCATCCATTCAACCATCCATTTAAATAAGTTATCCAATGAAATGCGTGCGTACATCAAACATTGTTTTTAATGAGTGAATAATTTATCATAATTTTAGCTGTTGCAAAACAATTAAAATATGCAGCAAAACAATTAAAATATAAATAAAGCAACTCTTCTGTGAACGAGCAACATATGTTTATATATGAAATCTTGTTGACCATAACCACGCCCACTCTGCTGTGATTGGTCAATAGAGGTTTGTCACGGCGCGTCATCAATGGTCTCCACCTCCAAGGGACTCATTGTATGAACAAAGCATGATTACAGCTGGAGGAGGAGTGAAGCCATTATTACGTCATAATGGACTCTCGTAACCTCTCGTTCGTCCAGATTTCAGAGCAGCTTTATAAAGTAATAATTAAAACATGGTCATGATGAGAAGTTACTGCGTCTTGAAGAACATTCACTACATGACACCAGAGTTGATACTAGTTGATGTTTAATGACACCAGAGTTGATACTAGTTGATGTTTAATGACACCAGAGTTGATACTAGTTGATGTTTAATGACACCAGAGTCGATACTAGTTGATGTTTAATGACACCAGAGTCGATACTAGTTGATGTTTAATGACACCAGAGTTGATACTAGTTGATGTTTAATGACACCAGAGTTGATACTAGTTGATGTTTAATGACACCAGAGTCGATACTAGTTGATGTTTAATGACACCAGAGTCGATACTAGTTGATGTTTAATGACACCAGAGTTGATACTAGTTGATGTTTAATGACACCAGAGTTGATACTAGTTGATGTTTAATGACACCAGAGTTGATACTAGTTGATGTTTAATGACACCAGAGTTGATACTAGTTGATGTTTAATGACACCAGAGTTGATACTAGTTGATGTTTAATGACACCAGAGTTGATACTAGTTAATGTTTAATGACACCAGAGTTGATACTAGTTGATGTTTAATGACACCAGAGTTGATACTAGTTGATGTTTAATGACACCAGAGTTGATACTAGTTGATGTTTAATGATACCAGAGTTGATACTAGTTGATGTTTAATGACACCAGAGTTGATACTAGTTGATGTTTAATGACACCAGAGTTGATACTAGTTGATGTTTAATGACACCAGAGTTGATACTAGTTGATGTTTAATGACACCAGAGTTGATACTAGTTGATGTTTAATGACACCAGAGTTGATACTAGTTAATGTTTAATGACACCAGAGTTGATACTAGTTGATGTTTAATGACACCAGAGTTGATACTAGTTGATGTTTAATGACACCAGAGTTGATACTAGTTGATGTTTAATGACACCAGAGTTGAAACTGGTTGATGTTTAATGACACCAGAGTTGATACTAGTTGATGTTTAATGACACCAGAGTTGATACTGGTTGATGTTTAATGACACCAGAGTTGATACTAGTTGATGTTTAATGACACCAGAGTTGATACTAGTTGATGTTTAATGACACCAGAGTTGATACTAGTTGATGTTTAATGACACCAGAGTTGATACTAGTTGATGTTTAATGACACCAGAGTTGATACTAGTTGATGTTTAATGACACCAGAGTTGATACTAGTTGATGTTTAATGACACCAGAGTTGATACTAGTTGATGTTTAATGACACCAGAGTTGATACTAGTTGATGTTTAATGACACCAGAGTTGATACTAGTTGATGTTTAATAACACCAGAGTTGATACTAGTTGATGTTTAATGACACCAGAGTTGATACTAGTTGATGTTTAATGACACCAGAGTTGATACTAGTTGATGTTTAATGACACCAGAGTTGATACTAGTTGATGTTTAATGACACCAGAGTTGATACTAGTTGATGTTTAATGACACCAGAGTTGATACTAGTTGATGTTTAATGACACCAGAGTTGATACTAGTTGATGTTTAATGACACCAGAGTTGATACTAGTTGATGTTTAATGACACCAGAGTTGATACTAGTTGATGTTTAATGACACCAGAGTTGATACTAGTTGATGTTTAATGACACCAGAGTTGATACTAGTTGATGTTTAATGACACCAGAGTTGATACTAGTTGATGTTTAATGACACCAGAGTTGATACTAGTTGATGTTTAATAACACCAGAGTTGATACTAGTTGATGTTTAATAACACCAGAGTTGATACTAGTTGATGTTTAATGACACCAGAGTTGATACTAGTTGATGTTTAATGACACCAGAGTTGATACTAGTTGATGTTTAATGACACCAGAGTTGATACTAGTTGATGTTTAATGACACCAGAGTTGATACTAGTTGATGTTTAATAACACCAGAGTTGATACTAGTTGATGTTTAATGACACCAGAGTTGATACTAGTTGATGTTTAATGACACCAGAGTTGATACTAGTTGATGTTTAATGACACCAGAGTTGATACTAGTTGATGTTTAATGACACCAGAGTTGATACTAGTTGATGTTTAATGACACCAGAGTTGATACTAGTTGATGTTTAATGACACCAGAGTTGATACTAGTTGATGTTTAATGACACCAGAGTTGATACTAGTTGATGTTTAATGACACCAGAGTTGATACTAGTTGATGTTTAATGACACCAGAGTTGATACTAGTTGATGTTTAATGACACCAGAGTTGATACTAGTTGATGTTTAATGACACCAGAGTTGATACTAGTTGATGTTTAATGACACCAGAGTTGATACTAGTTGATGTTTAATGACACCAGAGTTGATACTAGTTGATGTTTAATAACACCAGAGTTGATACTAGTTGATGTTTAATGACACCAGAGTTGATACTAGTTGATGTTTAATGACACCAGAGTTGATACTAGTTGATGTTTAATGACACCAGAGTTGATACTAGTTGATGTTTAATGACACCAGAGTTGATACTAGTTGATGTTTAATGACACCAGAGTTGATACTAGTTGATGTTTAATAACACCAGAGTTGATACTAGTTGATGTTTAATAACACCAGAGTTGATACTAGTTGATGTTTAATGACACCAGAGTTGATACTAGTTGATGTTTAATGACACCAGAGTTGATACTAGTTGATGTTTAATGACACCAGAGTTGATACTAGTTGATGTTTAATGACACCAGAGTTGATACTAGTTGATGTTTAATGACACCAGAGTTGATACTAGTTGATGTTTAATAACACCAGAGTTGATACTAGTTGATGTTTAATGACACCAGAGTTGATACTAGTTGATGTTTAATGACACCAGAGTTGATACTAGTTGATGTTTAATGACACCAGAGTTGATACTAGTTGATGTTTAATGACACCAGAGTTGATACTAGTTGATGTTTAATGACACCAGAGTTGATACTAGTTGATGTTTAATGACACCAGAGTTGATACTAGTTGATGTTTAATGACACCAGAGTTGATACTAGTTGATGTTTAATGACACCAGAGTTGATACTAGTTGATGTTTAATGACACCAGAGTTGATACTAGTTGATGTTTAATGACACCAGAGTTGATACTAGTTGATGTTTAATGACACCAGAGTTGATACTAGTTGATGTTTAATGACACCAGAGTTGATACTAGTTGATGTTTAATGACACCAGAGTTGATACTAGTTGATGTTTAATGACACCAGAGTTGATACTAGTTGATGTTTAATGACACCAGAGTTGATACTAGTTGATGTTTAATAACACCAGAGTTGATACTAGTTGATGTTTAATGACACCAGAGTTGATACTAGTTGATGTTTAATGACACCAGAGTTGATACTAGTTGATGTTTAATGACACCAGAGTTGATACTAGTTGATGTTTAATGACACCAGAGTTGATACTAGTTGATGTTTAATGACACCAGAGTTGATACTAGTTGATGTTTAATAACACCAGAGTTGATACTAGTTGATGTTTAATAACACCAGAGTTGATACTAGTTGATGTTTAATGACACCAGAGTTGATACTAGTTGATGTTTAATGACACCAGAGTTGATACTAGTTGATGTTTAATGACACCAGAGTTGATACTAGTTGATGTTTAATGACACCAGAGTTGATACTAGTTGATGTTTAATGACACCAGAGTTGATACTAGTTGATGTTTAATAACACCAGAGTTGATACTAGTTGATGTTTAATGACACCAGAGTTGATACTAGTTGATGTTTAATGACACCAGAGTTGATACTAGTTGATGTTTAATGACACCAGAGTTGATACTAGTTGATGTTTAATGACACCAGAGTTGATACTAGTTGATGTTTAATGACACCAGAGTTGATACTAGTTGATGTTTAATGACACCAGAGTTGACACTAGTTGATGTTCAATGACACCAGAGTTGATACAAGTTGATGTTTAATGACACGAGAGTTGATACTAGTTGATGTTTAATGACACCAGAGTTGATACTAGTTGATGTTTAATGACACCAGAGTTGATACTAGTTGATGTTTAATGACACCAGAGTAGATACTAGTTGATGTTTAATGACACCAGAGTTGATACTAGTTGATGTTTAATGACACCAGAGTTGATACTAGTTGATGTTTAATGACACCAGAGTTGATACTAGTTGATGTTTAATGACACCAGAGTTGATACTAGTTGATGTTTAATGACACCAGAGTTGATACTAGTTGATGTTTAATGACACCAGAGTTGATACAAGTTGATGTTTAATGACACCAGAGTGAATGCAACTGTCGTCTCTGACCTACAGCTTGATGGTCACATTGTGATCTCAGAGGAAAACTGAAGTGAAATGAAATCAAAACAATAGTCAGACAACAGTGACAGTTATTTGTAGATCAGGGTCAACAGAGAACTTTGTAAACAACATGGTTGTAAATAATGTCAACGATCGGATCCTATGGTTCGTCTCCTTCCAACTGTGACTTCATATCAGAATAGATGTTGTTATTGACAACCGTCCGTCTCCAGTGTCCAGAACGTTAGAATTTGATATTAAGTCTTGACAAACAACGACATGACTTTTGTTCTTCTCGGCCAGAATCGCAGACAAACACTGATTACATTCATAAAACATGATCCTTCTTTCATTAAACTGCCTCTTCGTCGCGCTTTTACCCACAAAATCCAACAATATCCGCAGCCGGCGAAAGAAGAAGTGACCGAAGCAGCGACGATAGACGATGAAATCTTTCTCGCCGGTAAACAGCGATCGCTGACTCATCGCAGCACAAACACAGCTTTTTATCCCAACAATCTTCTGCTCGGACAACATCAACCTTCGATGCAGACTCCAGTGTCTGTTCAGATCATGATGTAAATACAAAATCATGGATTTTATGTTAAGATGTTTAAGGACGTGGAAGGTTTGTTTGTTCACTTTTATTTTGTCTTATTACCTCCAGTTATGATGTCGTTAGAGTCTGATGGTGACCAGTAGGGGGCGCCTCAGTTGTGATGTGAAGATTCAAAACAATGGTTCAAAACAATAGATTATAGAGCAGAGAGCGACATCTAGTGGAAAATAAAGACACTGTTTCATGAAGCTTCACCGACACATCAGTAGATGTTAAAGAAAAACAATTGTTGGTTAGTGTTAGCAGCACCTGGAAAAATGTATTTTGAAATCTTTTTATTATTAGATTATATACATTTTCCCAGAATAAAGAAAGTAAACACATGAGTCACAAAAGTTGTTTCGAGACAACAATGATGACTTCATGGAAAAAAAGATAAAATCAAGAATCCAGACGTTTGACTCTTTAGTCGATAGTTAAAACCTGACTCATGATCTTACGTTACAAGTGTCTCGGGCAGGAAACCCAGGCAGAGACAGGAACGATCAACAAACTACTTTAATAACAAAAAGATAAACAGACACAAAACATCGGCCACTGAACTGAACATAAACTACTATAGAACAATACGTTTGACGTCTCAATGACAGACGAAGGGTTTTAAACACAACGATGGAGGAACTTGGATCAGGTGAGACGGAGACACAGGTGATATGAATCATGTCAGGAGCACAAGAGGAAGTTGACAAGACAAGGATCAGGACTTCACAATAAAACCAGGAAGTGGAACATAAATGACAGAACATGACAATGTGTGTGTTTTTCTGGAAAATCCAGCACAAAAACTCCAGTAAAAATGTTTTGTTGTATCTTGTGGTTTAATTTTTTATGTGTATAATGATGTAAACAAAAGATTTAAAAAAAAGTTATTCAAGTAATGATTAATTATAATTTACCACTTTAATGATGAAGATATTCATCGCATTCATGTTGTGTGATCTTCCTTGAAAAAAGAATACCTACGTTTCAATGAATATATATATAGATATATGTATATCTATATGTATATATCTATATAGATATATATCTATATATATATACTTTAGTTTAGATTCGTACCATTGAGCAAACGAACAAATAAAAGGTTTAAAGTCTGGAGTTAGATGTATTTTCTTGAGCTTCCAACCCAATAATTTGAAAGTACACAATTGTACTTCTTCTGTCTCCATCTTGAAATATGATCAACTTGCATCTTTGAACCAACGTCGTCTTTTGTTCCACGAGCTCATCAGGTCCAGTCCTGGCTCCTCACTCACTAGACTCTGTTGTCAAGTCTTTTCTAAACCATCAGGAAGAAGCAGCAGCTGTGGGGGGAGGATTACTTTCCTGAGCAAGTCTTCACCGGCTGATCTACTGCCCTCACTATTGCTTTCACTCCCAAGGCCTTTTAGCAGCGTTAGCGTCTTATTAGCGGCTCCTGAGAAAAGAAAGTGCTGCTGATAAGACCATTGCTGTGTCTCAAATCGCATACTAGCTACTAAAAGTTAGTATTTTTAGTACGTTAGTGTGTCTCAATTCTTAGTATGCGAAATTTAGTGCGCCATGCATACTAAATTGGCGTACTAACACGCCCACAAAACTAGCATGGTTCGATGGACACTAACCATACTAAACAGCTGCCATTTTAGTGACGTTTTAAACGGAAGTTACGTCATATATAAATGCATATATATGCATATACTTAAATGTGTATTTTCAGCAGCAGTAGGAGGATAAACACGTCTTCGCTGCTGATACCAGCTTAAATATCTCGCGATTATTTAGATTCTCATATTTTTTCTTTATTTCTTTTTCCAAACTTGCCAAACGTGCTGCCAGCAGGTGTCGGCGATAGCGTTCAAACAGCTGCTTGAAACATCGTTAAATAGAAGTAGAAGAAGAAGCTGTCATGTGATTTCCGGTTAGTGTGTAGCTTCAGGGTTTGATTTGAG
This sequence comes from Callionymus lyra, assembly GCF_982586985.1. Lineage (NCBI taxonomy): Eukaryota > Metazoa > Chordata > Actinopteri > Syngnathiformes > Callionymidae > Callionymus > Callionymus lyra. The sequence goes on along the minus strand of NC_141825.1, from coordinate 28,918,842 downwards.
ACATACTATCTGCGGAGAATTTGCGTACTAGTTAGTATGCATACTAAACTGATGCATACTAACTTCTAGCATACTAAGATTAGTATGCGATTTGAGACACAGCACTGGAGTCGGTTCCACTGAAGCGGCACAGAGTCATCGTGTGACACATCTGCATCGTAACTGCATCAGCAGAATTATTATGTATTCATGTGCATCTATATATAACTATATTAAAATAAATTAAAATGCATTATCGGTGGTGATGTGTTGATGAAGCTTCATGAAACAGTGTCATTACCTTTAGAGTCCACTAGATGGTAGTGATGTGTTGATGAAGCTTCATGAAACAGTGTCATTATCTTCAGAGTCCACTAGATGGTAGTGATGTGTTGATGAAGCTTCATGAAACAGTGTCATTATCTTCAGAGTCCACTAGATGGTAGTGATGTGTTGATGAAGCTTCATGAAACAGTGTCATTATCTTCAGAGTCCACTAGATGGTAGTGATGTGTTGATGAAGCTTCATGAAACAGTGTCATTATCTCCAGAGTCCACTAGATGGTAGGGATGTGTTGATGAAGCTTCATGAAACAGTGTCATTATCTTCAGAGTCCACTAGATGGTAGTGATGTGTCGATGAAGCTTCATGAAAAGTGTCATTATCTTCAGAGTCCACTAGATGGTAGTGATGTGTCGATGAAGCTTCATGAAACAGTGTCTTTATTTTCCACAAGATGTCGCTCTCTGCTCTATCATCTCTGAACATCTATTCTTTTAAAACCTCACATCGATTTTGATGATGGCACCACCTACTGACCGCTAAACATATGACACTGTTTCATGAAGCTTCGTCGACACATCACTAGAATATGATCTTAACCTCTCGTTGATTCATTTAAATCTTGTTTTCAGTGTTGTTTTGAGCCAAATAATTGAACATTCTCTTTGTGATTTGTTGTTTAAAAGGTTGTTACAGTGACATTTGCATCAACACATATAAACCAGAAAAAAAGGTTTAAGGAATTTAACCAACACTTGAAAATAAAGCAACTCGTATGAATTATTTTCACATTTTCGACCATTTTATTTCACGACATTTGAGACTCGATGGCGACAACTGGACCAGGATAGTTCCGTCTCCTCGCAGGACGAACCTTAACTTCTCGTGACGCTGCTGTTTATTTGTTGACAACAGTTAGAAAAGCAAAGCAAGCGCTCGTGCGACGATCTGCACTCGTGCACGAACACATGACCACATGATTAACTGAACTCGAAGCGAACGTTCGTCGTGTGCAGCTGAGCAGGGAAACACGTTTGTGATGCAACTGCCACTGAGTCTCGTTTGTCATCAACACACTTTCCAAAGAACAAGCTGTTCCTTCTCTCAGGAAGTCAGAAGAAGAAGAAGAACTCGACGAAACATTGACGAGAATCGAACAACGACCACGAGCGGAGAAGCGTCCGGACCTCGAGGACGTTACCTTCAGACGGGGTTTGATTCTCCGTGGCCCCCTGCTGGTCACTCGGATACATCCTGAGGAAACCAATACATTAACAAGGTCTCGGCGCCGCAGGAAGTCGCTTCATTGATTGTATGGTGTGTGTCATAAATATTCATTTGTGAGTTCATTGTTGCAAACACAACAGAGTTAACGACGTTCTGAGACTCAACATTCCTGGATCACGACCAACGCCGAACACTTCTTTGTAACATTTTCAACGTCTCGCAGATTGAATTGAAATTCACGTCGTTCTGCCGACGGAGAGAAGACGAAAACAACCTCGTTGTTGGAGGTAATGGTACAAATATCATCTTCATGATGAGGTCAGGTGTTGTGTTTGCAGACCACACCGAGGGAAACACGTCCAGAGACCATTCAATATTCATCATCGTCACTGTCGTGAAGAAAAACAACATTATTTTGAAGGAAAGGTGTTTTTGATGTTGAATAAAGAAGATCCTGAGCATCTGAACCGTCTCTCCTCTTAATGGTGTTACATCACGATCATGACCCCATGAAGATGTCGAGACCTCGTCCGACCTTCGCTCACCCAGAGCTGCTCGAGCAGAACAACCTGAAGTGAACTCGTTTATTCAATATTCTGCTCATCACTCAATTCTTAATGACTATTTTCTCTATTGACCTCCAGGTCAGGGGTCAGTGGTGAGCAGGTTGCTGGTTCGCTTCCAGGTCAACTTGTGACCTTTCTGTGTGTAGTTTGTTTGTTCTCCCCGTGTTGTGTGGGTTTACTCCGGACACTCCAGTTTCCTCCCACAGTCCATAAACATACAGAGGTTGATTAAGAACTTTGGTGAAATTGTCCGTAGATATGAGTGTGTGTGTGAATGGTTGTCTGTCTTTGTGTGTCCTGAGACAGACTGGTGTCCTGTCCAGGGTGTCCCCTGCCTCTCGCCCTATGACACTGGGATAGACTCCAGTCTCCCCGCGACCCCCCATAAGGGATAAAGCGATAGAAAATGAATGAATGAACTCAAAGTGATTGTTCACCCAAAATACAAACTTCACTTCGTTTCTACTCTCCTGTCGACGACTGCGTCTCCTCGGAGTGACAGGATCAGAGATTCTGCTGCAAACCATTTTAAAATATCAACTTATTGAAGCGTTTTCTGATCAATTCTCCTGATGAGGAGCTTCAGTACACGAGGGACGGACGGGTGTTTTCGGATCATACACGCCGAGCATGTTTGGCGTCACATGAACGTGTTCGAGGGTCGACACGAGCGAGTAGAGAAAGAGTGGAACTAGAATCACGGTGAAACGTTCACCAAAGCTGCAGCGTTACTTTCATGTGAATCACGAACATCTTCGTGCTTCATTTAGCTGAGTTTTGGCTATAAACAAAAAAGTGCCTCTGGCTGTTTACCTGGCTGGGCAATTACCCAGAATTCATCTGTGCAAGTGCAGGAATTAACCAGTGTGTTTGTCAAACATTGATGTGTGGAATAGTTTGGTCGTGTCGAGCGAATGTTGAGGTCAATGGCGTGAAGTCGTCGTAATGTTGAAGTGAGATGTGTCACCGTGACCTTGCTCAAGGGCAGGATCTTCTCACGACACCTTCACCTCCACATACAGCTGTGGTTCCTGCAGCTGCTGGAATATTTCTCCTAATGTGGCTTCATTGAAGAGAAGCACTCTGGCAGATGAGGGACGTATTCACTGCACTGCGGGGAGTACTTTGCCCATTAGTGGGTACAGGCAGTGACCTTCAGTCGCTCCGTCGTCCACCTTCTTCCTTCCCTCGACTCCACTTTCTAAATTGCTCAACATGTGGCCAAATGGACGACAGTTCATGTTCTGGAGGTTTTTAAAACGATGATACTTTGACGGAGGCCGTGTCAGAGGGAGACGGACGATGATGCTTTTGTATTTCAACGATACTTGTAGTTATACTCATACTTATAGTTATACTTATACTGATAATTATACTTATACTGATAATTATACTTGTACTTATACTTAAAGTTATACTCATACTTATAGTTATACTCATACTTATACTGATAGTTATACTTATACTGATAATTATACTTATACTGATAATTATACTTGTACTTGTAGTTATACTTGTACTCATACTTATAGTTATACTTATACTTATACTGATAATTTGATGGAGGCCGTGTCAGAGGGAGACGGACGTTGATGCTTTTTATTTCAAAATGAAGTAAAACAAGAATGAAATATTAACTTGAATGTTCTGCTAATGAATCACATGTTTCTTCACTTTAACTCAGCTACACGTTGAAGTAGTATTAGATTCTGATGATTGTATAAAACTCTAAGTTACCAGAGAACTAGTGATGATATCAGTAACATTTAACACCTTCTTTTAGTGATGGTTTGATGGAGCTTCATGAATCAACATCAGGTTCAATCATACTTATACATACTTATACTTACATACTTACTTATACTTACACGTATACAATCATGTCAGGAGCACAAGAGGAAGTTGACAAGACCAGGATCAGGACTTCACAATAAAACCAGGAAGTGAGATGAAAGGGAACATAAATGACTGGACTTGACAATGTGTGTGTTTTTCTCGAAAATGTACTACAAAAATGTTTTGTTGTATCTTGTTAGTTTTTTAATGTGTATTATGATGTAAACAAAAGATTGTGGCTGATTGTTCATACCTGGATTAAAAAAAAAGTTATTCAAGTAATGATGAAGTTTATTTTACCACAAATAAACTGTATTCATCTCCCCAGCGTGTGACATGTGACCGTCTTCACTATCATGCTAGATACACAACCTGAACATTAATGATGAAGATATTCATCGCATTCATGTTGTGTGATCTTCATTATAACAAATATATATATATATTGTGTGTTTTTTTGGTCGGTCCAGGCGCTGAAAACAAGAAAAGCAGAGTGTCGTGATGTCATCACCATGGAGACGATTGTCAGACTAAGATTGGATATGAAAACGGACGCTCATAATATGTTTTTCATGACTATGTTTCCACCATCATGGCTTCTAAACATCTCTCACTGGTAAGAGTGTCATGTGAGTGTCTCTGTGAGCAGAAGAAGCAAACAAGACAGGATTCTTTCTCCCACGTCGTCTGACAAGCGTGCGATGAATCCATCGGCGCCGAGACCGAGACGTAGATCGGCTCCATTAGGTTTTGCCGTCCAGAGCTCCGACACTTTCAGCCTCGATCCGGACGTTCACTCCAACGTCGTCCTCAGTCACCCAACCGTCCACAGTCTCCTAATGAGATGCTTTCTCCCTGAAACACTGGGATCTGATCCTCCGGCTGCAGTGAGAGTCACGTCAGTCACAGCTAAATAGATTTAAACTACGTTTGAGGAAATATATATACCTGGATATCTTTTTTATTTAATTAATGAGAATAAATAATATTTATATGATAGTTGTGGATATTTTGAATCTGGTCCTTAAATACAACAGTTAACAAAGAATGCAAATTATTGAGAAATACCAGAAGTTGGAGCGCTCGGTCCAGTCTCCTTCAAATCCTGGTTCACCAGCAGATCCTTCCAGAGAGAGGCTCCAGACCTCTTATCTTGTCCCTTCTTCTAAAGACCTCCAGACCCTCCCTGAACACGTGAAGTAAGTTGAGTAAATATTTACAAACTCGGGGTACGGGATGTTTTGCAAAATCCTCCTTGGATCACATATATCTTTCACAGTTTGGAACTATTGACACACAAAGGTCTCGGCATCGAAAACGCACACCAAGGTTCATACAAAGTTGAGGCACAGATGCTTAGAGCCTCAACTTTTGAACCTGCTCTTTGGGAATAACAAGTTGTTAAAAGATAAAATACAAGAATATGTTTTAACTCTGAATAGAAGAAAACATTATCAATGTTAACAATTGAGTACATAAAAAGAGATATATAATTTAACCCTTAAATGAGTACATATATGTGGATCAATCTGAGGATATATCTTCAATACATATATACATATATATAAATATATATATATATATATATTTATATATATAAATATATATATATATATATATATATATTTATATATATAAATATATATATTTATATATATAAAATTCTCTATTGTTCATAAGTTTTTTTTAATGTTATATTGAAATAAAGGGGTGTTAGCAGTACTCTATTTGGACGTAATATAATTATAAAAGTACAGAAAAAGATCGGGAAACGCACTTTTATCTTTTCAGAAGTGACAAATCAACCTATTCACACGTTTCCTGCCGAGCAGAGCACGTCTTGCATTTCCTGATTTCACAAGTGGAATCAGGAAAATCAGGCACGAGGTGAAGATAATCAAGTGGATCTGCAGCAAAGTTCCAGACGATGGTTCCATGATTGAAGTTTCATCGTGATGTTTTCTTTCCATTGAATCTTTACGTCTGTAACACACCGCGTTCTAAGAGCATCTGAACTGGTGCGATTTAAAAACTGTATGAACACGAGGGATCCGACACATTTCCTCTCCCAACATCTAATTCAATCTTCTCTCTCTGAGCCCTAAACACCAGACAGATTAGTTCTGCTAACCTCAAATACATGAAACATTCAAATGCAATGAATATGAAGTATTTCCTCGGGAGTCATGTGTCGTCCTCATGTTCCAACATGGAGTCAAAGAGATCCCTCACCGACCAATTAGTTTCCATCTCTCAGCTCATGAAGGATCGTTAATTATGGAGGACTGGATGGAAACAAAAATGAATCCACCTCCACACTGATGAAAGAACGTGTGGATGGTCCAGACCAGATCATGTGGGGTGAAGACTCATTAGAATCATTGATGCTGAGGATTCTCTTCTTCAAGGTTTATCAGAGTTTACTGCAAAGTGATCTAAGCAGCAGATTTAAAGAGTTTGAAATGTTTTTGTCACCAACAAACAGGACCTTGGACTGTCTTTGTCCACAGTGACAGATGTTGAAGGGAGGATGGATGGTCCTCCTCTCTGGAAACTGTCTTCTCAGGTCTGAATCTGGTGGTGAACCAGAGGAGACATCTGAAGCTGTCCCTTGATCTTATTTGTCTTTTCGATACATCAGGATCTATTCCAGTGGAGGAACAGGATCGTGGAGCGTAATCGTACATTTAAGGAGATCTGCAGGATCTAGATCCGTCTGTAACGCCTTCAATCGCTCCGTCAAACACCATCTTTGACATTCATGTCTTTAAAATTGTTAGTAAAGTAAAGTTAATTTGTTAAGATGTTTCTAGAGCAGGGTCACAAAGAACTTTATCAATCAAAACAATACACAGTTAAAATATATACTTTAAAAGATCAACATAAGACAAACAAGAGTCTCAGAGAATCAAGGAGAAGCTCAAATCCAAGTGTCTTGAGATGTTTCTTGAAGGAGTCAGTAGATCATCAAACACAGATGTTTCTTGAAGGAGTCAGTAGATCATCAAACACAGATGTTTCTTGAAGGAGTCAGTAGATCATCAAACACAGATGTTTCTTGAAGGAGTCAGTAGATCATCAAACACAGATGTTTCTTGAAGGAGTCAGTAGATCATCAAACACAGATGTTTCTTGAAGGAGTCAGTAGATCATCAAACACAGATGTTTCTTGAAGGAGTCAGTAGATCATCAAACACAGATGTTTCTTGAAGGAGTCAGTAGATCATCAAACACAGATGTTTCTTGAAGGAGTCAGTAGATCATCAAACACAGATGTTTCTTGAAGGAGTCAGTAGATCATCAAACACAGATGTTTCTTGAAGGAGTCAGTAGATCATCAAACACAGATGTTTCTTGAAGGAGTCAGTAGATCATCAAACACAGATGTTTCTTGAAGGAGTCAGTAGATCATCAAACACAGATGTTTCTTGAAGGAGTCAGTAGATCATCAAATACAGATGTTTCTTGAAGGAGTCAGTAGATCATCAAACACAGATGTTTCTTGAAGGAGTCAGTAGATCATCAAACACAGATGTTTCTTGAAGGAGTCAGTAGATCATCAAACACAGATGCTTCTTGAAGGAGTCAGTAGATCAACAAACACAGAGATGGTTCCAAAGCTTAGGAGCAACAGTCTGGAAGGATTTCTCTCCTCTGGTCCGGAAGTTCAGGAACCATCAGTAGATTCTGATCCACAGACCTCAGAGCCCGAGCTGGGGTGTAAGTCTGGATCAGATCACTGATGGAAGGTCTGACCATGAATAGATCTGAAAGTAAGAACCAGAATTTTAAAATGATCCTGAAAGAAACTGGCAGCCAGTGAAGAGTTTGAAGGAGAAATGTGAGTTCTTCTACTAGAGCGGCTCAATTGTGATGATTCTTTATTGAATTAAAAGGTACAGGTAGAGAAGTTGAAAGAGATCATTTATTATCTTCTAACTTAAGAGTCATATGTTGAAATACTTTCAATTCTTACTCCTCAGCGACATGACCACAGTCCTCAGGGTTTACAGTAGAGACCAATAGAGTCGCAGATAACTAGAGTAGAATTCCAAATGAGATCTTCTGCAGAGGATTTGATTCAAACACGATTCAAAGTGAGCCCTAATGACGGTGATGGAGAAAACATCCTTTTTTTTATCTATTATTCACTGCAGTTTGAGAATAAAATCTCTCACAAAACCCTCTTGAGTCCGTTGTTATCTTGTGATTGATTCAGAAGAAGAACCAGAGGAGACTTCAAGTCAGTTGTCGTTAGTGTTTGTAACCATTTTTCTTTACCGGTCGTGAAAGAAGATCCAAAACCTTCAGCAGTTCTTGGAACCGACAAACTACTTCTACACAGTTTGTCAAACAAGCGTCTAAGAAGCAGGTGAGTTGGATTAACCTGGTGTCGCGAAACAAAACATCGGCTTAAAGACGAGCGAAAGAAAGTGAATCAAATAAAGATATGACATGAGTTTGTGTACATGATGAATACCATGATTCTAAGAAAGGACCACACATGTGTACATATCATACTACACAATTCATTATTTATACATTTGTACATTTTTACTAACCACGTAATAAGTATCTGTTAGTGAAGGTGAACGAAACATGACACGTTGTTTTTTCCAAAGTTACATCTAAGAGTGTTACCTTTTATACATTCCCCCGTAACTCTGGAAGCAGACAATGGTTCCGCCGATAGTTTTAAAAAAAATGATGTCACAACAATAATATATATAAACGGTATAAATAATGAATGATCTAGTATAATGTTTATAAACATATGTGTTTCTTTTCTCGGACACATTCATCAAGCATGGAATCCATTTCTACGGAGAAACAACAAAACTCTTCTCAACCGTCGCCGTGACAACATGGTTGAAATGATCGTCACTCAATAGTTATTGGACTGTGTCGTGTTATAGTGAGTCGTACATAAAAACATGTGGTTGTCTCTGAATCTTGCAGCTACTTTATCTGCTGACGTCTCAGTCCAGAGACACATGGACGTGAATATATTAGAATAATCCATCTGTGCACAGTTTATCGGTGAGAAACGCCACATTTAAATGCACATAAGCTCAGAACACATCACAGAGCTGCACTATCTGTTCTCCAGCTGCGATGAAAGCTGCTGACTCAGCTCAAACTTCAACTGTGTTGCTGCAGATACCACGTCAGACCAGGAACATCTGCTCACCGCTGACACCCGCCTTCACGGGTCTGTCTGAAGCAACATGGGCGTTATGGACACATGCGTCGCCGAGGGAGAACCAGGAGGATCAGGGCGAGAAGAAGAAGAAAATAGGTGACAAGTATGTAAATGTTCAATCATCAGTAAAAACGTCACATCAGTAACAACATGATCTTATAATCCATGTGTTTGTGTCGTTGACACTATTGTAACAGTTTATTTAGTGTCTAAACCAGAAGGATGTGTCTCGCCTGCAGTTCATACTAAACTCTGCAGCCAGAATTCTGAGCTGCTCTAGTAGAAGAACTCACATTTCTCCTTCAAACTCTTCACTGGCTGCCAGTTTCTTTCAGGATCATTTTAAAATTCTGGTTCTTACTTTCAGATCTATTCATGGTCAGACCTTCCATCAGTGATCTGATCCAGACTTACACCCCAGCTCGGGCTCTGAGGTCTGTGGATCAGAATCTACTGATGGTTCCTGAACTTCCGGACCAGAGGAGAGAAATCCTTCCAGACTGTTGCTCCTAAGCTTTGAACCATCTCTGTGTTTGATGATCTACTGACTCCTTCAAGAAACATCTGTGTTTGATGATCTACTGACTCCTTCAAGAAACATCTCTGTGTTTGATGATCTACTGACTCCTTCAAGAAACATCTGTGTTTGATGATCTACTGACTCCTTCAAGAAACATCTCTGTGTTTGATGATCTACTGACTCCTTCAAGAAACATCTGTGTTTGATGATCTACTGACTCCTTCAAGAAACATCTGTGTTTGATGATCTACTGACTCCTTCAAGAAACATCTGTGTTTGATGATCTACTGACTCCTTCAAGAAACATCTGTGTTTGATGATCTACTGACTCCTTCAAGAAACATCAGTGTTTGATGATCTACTGACTCCTTCAAGAAACATCTGTGTTTGATGATCTACTGACTCCTTCAGAAACATCTGTGTTTGATGATCTACTGACTCCTTCAAGAAACATCTGTGTTTGATGATCTACTGACTCCTTCAAGAAACATCTGTGTTTGATGATCTACTGACTCCTTCAAGAAACATGTGTGTTTGATGATCTACTGACTCCTTCAAGAAACATCTGTGTTTGATGATCTACTGACTCCTTCAAGAAACATCTGTGTTTGATGATCTACTGACTCCTTCAAGAAACATGTGTGTTTGATGATCTACTGACTCCTTCAAGAAACATCTGTGTTTGATGATCTACTGACTCCTTCAAGAAACATCTGTGTTTGATGATCTACTGACTCCTTCAAGAAACATCTGTGTTTGATGATCTACTGACTCCTTCAAGAAACATGTGTGTTTGATGATCTACTGACTCCTTCAAGAAACATGTGTGTTTGATGATCTACTGACTCCTTCAAGAAACATCTGTGTTTGATGATCTACTGACTCCTTCAAGAAACATCTGTGTTTGATGATCTACTGACTCCTTCAAGAAACATCTGTGTTTGATGATCTACTGACTCCTTCAAGAAACATCTGTGTTTGATGATCTACTGACTCCTTCAAGAAACATCTGTGTTTGATGATCTACTGACTACTTGAGAAACATCTCAAAACACTTTGATTTGAGCTTTTCTGAGACTCTTGAGTTTGTCTTATGTTGATCTTATAAAGTTTATATTTTAACTGTGTATTGTTTCTAATTTTTAAAGTTCTTTTGACCCGTCTCAGTAACAGGAAACACGTCCGACTTTCACTTTGTTCTTAAGAGGCTCCCACGAAGATCGTATCACTTAAGAGCTTCTTAAACAATCAGGGAAACCAGGTTAATTGTTTTTTTTCATCTCAAGCAGATCTTCTTACAACTTCACCTCAATTATTGTCATTATGCAGAGAAGAAAAGAAAAGTCCAGATTTCTAAGGACACATTTATTGTCGTAACGTATTCAAGAATATTCTAAAACATGGACACGTACTTGATTTTCTGTGACATACATCTGTAGATGTTCTTTAGTATCAATTTAACGAAGATACATTTCTCACAGGAGTGGATTGAAGAGAAAGAAAGAAAAGTTTCAACTCGTTCATTTTCTGGTGAAGCAGAAAAGTTTCAGAAGCAGAAAGAAGAGAAAGAATAGAAAGAGGAGAAAGAGGTCAAGACGGTGAGACTCATTAACATCCGAGAGAAGATACGTTTATAAATATATGATTTGAATGGTTTTAAATCCCTCCAGTGCTTCAGAGACACACTTGAAATATTGACTTCTCTGAGCAGCTGGTGAAGGATGTTTGGAATCAAATCTCTCTCCAGCGTCACGTCCTCACAGGTCTGTACGTCTGACAGTCAGTGACGTGTTCGACGAAACTCACGTCCTTCTCAAATCACGACCACATCTTGGAATTCATGAACAGAATACAAGGGAAATATTTTCTTGTATGGATGTGATGTCATATTTTACAACTCTGTGTGGCCCCTCAGTCATATTATACAACTCTGTGTGGCCCCTCAGTCATATTTTACAACTCTGTGTGGCCCCTCAGTCATATTATACAACTCTGTGTGGCCCCTCAGTCATATTATACAACTCTGTGTGGCCCCTCAGTTATATTATACAACTCTGTGTGGCCCCTCAGTCATATTATACAACTCTGTGTGGCCCCTCAGTCATATTATACAACTCTGTGTGGCCCCTCAGTCATATTATACAACTCTGTGTGGCCCCTCAGTTATATTATACAACTCTGTGTGGCCCCTCAGTCATATTATACAACTCTGTGTGGCCCCTCAGTCATATTATACAACTCTGTGTGGCCCCTCAGTTATATTATACAACTCTGTGTGGCCCCTCAGTTATATTTTACAACTCTGTGTGGCCCCTCAGTTATATTTTACAACTCTGTGTGGCCCCTCAGTTATATTTTACAACTCTGTGTGGCCCCTCAGTTATATTTTACAACTCTGTGTGGCCCCTCAGTTATATTTTACAACTCTGTGTGGCCCCTCAGTCACATTTTACAACTCTGTGTGGCCCCTCAGTTATATTTTACAACTCTGTTTGGCCCCTCAGTTATATTTTACAACTATGTGTGGCCCCTCAGTCATATTTTACAACTCTGTGTGGCCCCTCAGTCATATTATACAACTCTGTGTGGCCCCTCAGTCATATTATACAACTCTGTGTGGCCCCTCAGTCATATTTTACAACTCTGTGTGGCCCCTCAGTCATAATTTACAACTCTGTGTGGCCCCTCAGTCATATTATACAACTCTGTGTGGCCCCTTAGTCATAATTTACAACTCTGTGTGGCCCCTCAGTTATATTTTACAACTCTGTGTGGCCCCTTAGTCATATTTTACAACTCTGTGTGGCCCCTCAGTTATATTTTACAACTCTGTGTGGCCCCTCAGTTATATTTTACAACTCTGTGTGGCCCCTTAGTCATAATTTACAACTCTGTGTGGCCCCTCAGTTATATTTTACAACTCTGTGTGGCCCCTTAGTCATAATTTACAACTCTGTGTGGCCCCTCAGTTATATTTTACAACTCTGTGTGGCCCCTTAGTCATAATTTACAACTCAGTGTGGCCCCTCAGTTATATTTTACAACTCTGTGTGGCCCCTTAGTCATAATTTACAACTCTGTGTGGCCCCTCAGTCATATTATACAACTCTGTGTGGCCCCTCAGTTATATTTTACAACTCTGTGTGGCCCCTCAGTCTAAATGTTATGTATCGTAGTTTTAAGTGACACTTGTGTCAAGAGTCGATCGTTAACGTTTGAAAACATCATCAGGACTATTTTAAAAGTCTGTAAATACGATCATTTCAAACTTTATTCACCTAAACCAGTGTTTTTGTTCACGACACACACTCTCTGCTCGAGGTGTGTCCGTCTGGAGAAGTTTGATAAGCTGTACTTGAAAAGTTATTACAACCCTGTTACGTAGCACAATATGTCTGGAGTGTGATTCATATTCGCTCCAGATATTTATGGACACAACAAGATTTACTTCTTAAGGCAGCAGATCGTATCTCCAGGCGGCGACACACTCATCTTTGTCAAATGCCACATGGGATTCTGAGAAACCTGCCTCTCTTTCTCTTCCTCCTATTCTCTCCTTCTCTCTCGTGGTCTTCAACGTTTAATCCCAGCAGAAGATAACTCTGTCACAACGTTTCAATACTTAAGGATTTCTGCGTAAAGGTCATAATAAGAGAAGAAGTACAAAGACGACTTATTCTTTTTTTTTAACATTCTTTAAAAAAAGTTTGTTTCTAACGTAACTATTTCTGTCGTTTATCTAAGATCTGGTCAGTCGTGTGTTGATGAAGCTTCATGAAACAGTGTCTTTATCTTCAGAGTCCATTAGATGGTAGTGATGTGTTGATGAAGCTTCATGAAACAGTGTCTTTATCTTCAGAGTCCATTAGATGGTAGTGATGTGTTGATGAAGCTTCATGAAACAGTGTCTTTATCTTCAGAGTCCATTAGATGGTAGTGATGTGTTGATGAAGCTTCATGAAACAGTGTCTTTATCCAACACGTCCTCACACCCAAGGTGTCACACCGTCCTACGCCGTGCAATGTCCCCCTGGCGTCACTAAGGAAACGCTACAGGGGGGACAAAAACGGCGGTATTTGCCGACCCGGGTCACCCAGTAATATACAGAGCACCCCCCTGCTTTCCTTTGGCTACCGTAATACTACAACTATGAAGCGCACTTGAAATGTTTAATGTCAACAGTGCGATTCTAACCCCGATTGTGCTTACCGACCTCAAACCACTTTAAGGAGGTACAGAGTGAATATAAATCGGTAAAAATGCTTAATTTAAATTTTTTGAAGCTTGGATTGTTCACGCATCTTGGAAGTCAAGAGGCTCTCGCGGATTAATACATGCTTATTCTTTATAATCCGGTGCTTTTCTATGAAAATAGAATCTTTCATTGAGATTGCATTTATGGACATATGTTTTCTTTTTATTTAGCTTTAGTTTATTGAGCGTCTACGTGACGTTTGTCAACAGTAATCGCGATCCTGCAGAGGTGACGTCACACACGCGTCCAAACGCCGGATGATGACGTCACGCTTGTTGACAAAGATCGATAGCATTTTGTCCACACGTTTGTTCAGTAACTTGACGGAACCAGGTGCGTGTCACTCGTCTATTGAGGTAAGATATCATTATTGCTTTAAGTCGACTCAGAAATAAGGTTTCATTGCGTGTAATGTAACTTTCTGTGGTGCGTTAACACGAGAGCTAGTTCGCTAACACTTAGCTCATTTGTTACAACTTCTAAATCACCAATATTCATTTTCACAACACATTACCTGCACTGATGATGAATACTATGGGATGTTATTCAAAATGAAGTCAAATTGTGCTTTATTACAGGTTTCATATTAAAAAAATGTTCACAGATCGTCACAAATGTCACGAGTAACCATCAGAGTGAATCTGCACGACGTTGATGGTCTCGTCCTCATCGAAGACTTGTGTGTAGTAGTTTCTGGTCCGAGTCATGGTTCGAGTGACGTCATGCTGACTTGCTGCTGCTCCTCAAAGGCTCTGAAGATCCTTCAAAGCCTCACCAGTCAAGCCCATGGTGCATATTAAAAGAATAAGACAATAAGAATGATCAGCTGTACTTCTGTTCTTCACTTGCTAAATAAAAGTAAAACAGAAAGTTACATTACACGCAATGAAACCTTATTTCTGAGTCGACTTAAAGCAATAATGATATCTTACCTCAATAGACGAGTGACGCGCACCTGGTTCCGTCAAGTTAATGAAACAAACGTGTGGACAAAATGCTATCGATCTTTGTCAACAAGTGTGACGTCATCATCCGGCGTTTGGAGGAAGGGCCGTTTATTAGCGTGTGTGACGTCACCTCTGCAGGATCGCGATTACTGTTGACAAACATCACGTAGACGCTCAATAAACTAAAGCTAAATAAAAAGAAAACATATGTCCATAAATGCAATCTCAATGAAAGATTCTATTTTCATAGAAAAGCGCACCGGATTATAAAGAGGATCAAGCGAAATAGAACAGACTTTATTTTAATGATTCATAAAACAATGTCAACATTATGGAGTTGAAACACCTACAAATATACAATATAGTCACTTTTACAAGACCTTTTAAGCATGTATTAATCCGCGAGAGCCTCTTGACTTCCGCGATGCGTGAACAATCCAAGCTTCAAAAAATTAAAATTAAGCATTTTTACCGATTTATATTCACTCTGTACCTCCTTAAAGTGGTTTGAGGTCGGTAAGCACAATCGGGGTTAGAATCGCACTGTTGACATTAAACATTTCAAGTGCGCTTCATAGTTGTAGTATTACGGTAGTCACGTCACGTTACCATGGCAACGAACAGGTGGGCGACGCGTCAAATGTAACCCGGGTCGTTTTGAATCCGACGTCGGGGGGTGCTCTGTATATTACTGGGTGACCCGGGTAGGCAAATACCGCCGTTTTTGTCCCCCCTGTAACGTTACCTTAGTGACGCCAGGGGGACATTGCACGGCGTAGGACGATATGACGCCTTGGGTGTGAGGACGTGTTGCTTTATCTTCAGAGTCCACTAGATGGTAGTGATGTGTTGATGAAGCTTCATGAAACAGTATCATTATCTTCAGAGTCCACTAGATGGTAGTGATGTGTTGATGAAGCTTCATGAAACAGTGTCATTATCTTCAGAGTCCACTAGATGGTAGTGATGTGTTGATGAAGCTTCATGAAACAGTGTCATTATCTTCAGAGTCAACTATATGGTAGTGATGTGTTGATGAAGCTTCATGAAACAGTGTCATTATCTTCAGAGTCCACTAGATGGTAGTGATGTGTTGATGAAGCTTCATGAAACAGTGTCATTATCTTCAGAGTCCACTAGATGGTAGTGATGTGTCGATGAAGCTTCATGAAACAGTAGACGCTGTGATCATCAAACCTCTTTTAATCAGTGGGTGGAACATGGTGTTTTCGTGATTTACATAATGGCTTCTGAGGACTTAAATAAAATAGGAAATGGATCCAACATGTGTCTTTATTGACGGTTAAGTGTTTGTATTATTAACCCTTTGTTTAGTTCAGACCTGGACACGTCGGCTCCATGTGACCCTACGACTGTATTTGGCCCTGATGAGGTCAGAGTTCAACTATGAAACTGTTGATTTTATTCATTATTAATGTAAATAAGGTTCAACTCGTTTCATATGAAGTTGACAATTGAACGCAGTAATTGTGTCGCACTAGTTATTTTATGGTTTAAAAGAATGAAATTAAATCATTAAAATGTCTTTAGGACGTGGTTAACGATTAATCAGTGAAAGATTTCTCTCCGTGTAAATGTGATAGTTGTTCTGACAACAAAGGAGTGTGTACTCCAGAGGGACACAAACACAACAAACACATTTAATTAACCTTGTTACATGTGAGAGACGCTTTTCTCACCAACGTGTGAAGACGACCATCTTTTCATCAGAATAACGATTAACTTTCATCGGTTCTGGAGTCAGAGGTGAGACACACACACACACACAGACTCACACACACACACACACACACACACACACACACACACACACACACACACACAGACTCACACACACACACACACACACACACACACACACACACACACAGACTCACACACACACACACACACACACACACACACACACACACACACACACACACACACAGACTCACACACACATACACACACACACACACACACACACACACACACAGACACACACACACACACACACACATACACACACACACACAGACTCACACACACAGACTCACACTCACACTCACACACACACACACACACACACAGACTCACACACACAGACACACACACACACACAGACTCACACTCACACACACACACACACACACACACACACACACACAGACTCACACACACACACACACAGACTCACACACACAGACACACACACACACACAGACTCACACACACACACACACACACACACACACACACACACAGACTCACACTCACACACACACACACACACACACACACACGCACACACACACTCACTCACACAAACAGACACACACACACACACACACACACAGACTCACACACACAGACACACACACACACACACACAGACACAGACTCACACACACACACACATACACACACACACACACACAAACAGACACACACACACAAACAGACACACACATACACACACACTGGTCTGGAACCTTCATGAGTGTTTGCTCTGGTTCATCAGACGAAGCAACCATGAGATGAAACTCCAGCCTTCGCTGCTTCACTTCTGACTTGTTTCTTGTTTCTCTCTCTCCTGCAGCTTCGCTCGACCTCACGTTATCATCGCTGGTGCTGAGTATGAGATGATACACAGAGCTACACCTCAACCCAGCAATATGGATATAGGATGTATTCTTATTTAAATGATTACAAAACAGACAAATACTTGTTTGCACAAATTAACCTTTTGCAACTTGATAAGTCAGCACTTATACTGAGAACATCTACTTATGTAGGAACATGTTTTTTTTTCATTCATTCAATTCTTCAATGAAAGAAAATTAAAAAGAGAAAAACATTTAAACTTCTCAAAATTAATATCTTTGAACAAATATTTATTATAATGAATAAATCCAATGAATTGACCTTTAAATTGTACCCAAATATTCACTTAAAATGAGCAAATCAAGTAAAACTTTAATAATCAGTCAAATAAATTCAAGTCTCTGTTAGAAAATGTGTTTAATATTTAGCGTTTAAGTGAAGAAACACGAGTCATCATTACGTTTATAAATGTGCTCACGAACATCAACGTAAACAAGAAACGTTCAACATTCTGATGGTACAAATATACTTAAATATACTTATTTTCCAGGATTATTTGATAAACTCACTGAGTTCAAATATATTTAAAAATACAATTATATTAAAACATCTCAGTAGATAAAAGTAGAAGCAACCGTGATGAATAGTTTTATAGAAAACAAAACACATTTGAAAAAACATAAACGCACGACGACTCGTTCCTATATATTGATCCAAGTATATTATACTTTACAATAATATACCAAATGTTTATTACATCACAGCGACGCTCGTGTGACGCAGGAATAAACAAACAATAAACAAACCTCTCATGAAAGAGTCTGTGGTTTTAAACTGAGTTCGATGGAAGCTCTTCCTTCACAACATGTTTCTGTCAGCAGTGGAAAGACAGTGTGAGTCTGAGGTCGACCCGACGGATCCATCATCGTGGTCTTCATGCTAAGAGCTCGCCGAACCTCATCAGTCCAGGAGCCTCTTCAGTCCAGGAGCCTCATCAGTCCAGGAGCCTCATCAGTCCAGGAGCCTCATCAGTCCAGGAGCCTCATCAGTCCAGGAGCCTCATCAGTCCAGGAGCCTCATCAGTCCAGGAGCCTCATCAGTCCAGGAGCCTCATCAGTCCAGGAGCCTCATTGGAGCCTCATTGGAGCCTCATCAGTCCAGGAGCCTCATTGGAGCCTCATTGGAGCCTCATTGGAGCCTCATTGGAGCCTCATTGGAGCCTCATTGGAGCCTCATTGGAGCCTCATTGGAGCCTCATTGGAGCCTCATTGGAGCCAACGAGCCATTTTGGCTCCGATCCTGCAGGACGACGTGGTTTCAATGACAATCGCTTCGTCTTCACATGTGTGGCGACGAATTGTCGGATTCAGATCAAATCTATTGATGGATCTGAAGCAAAAACTGAAGTTCGAAATCATCTGAACTGACTGTTGTAAGAAAACATTCATATATATATATATATATATATATGAATATTCATATACTTCCAGGTGTATTTTCAGCAGTGGCAGCCTAAACATAATCAGAAAAGACATTTACTTTTTTTAATAAAATGAAAAAAAATACAAATTTGTTAAAAATTGTTTTTATTGTTTATTTGTCATAAATATGTATTAAATGATTCCTCATAGGCTTTTCTCTTCACTTTATTTCTTTCCTCTTGCTTGCACTGCTTCCAGGATCAGACGTTGTCAGAGCTTTCATCCAATCATATTTGATCACATGTTGCCAGAAGAAATCTTCAGTCGTTTCAGAAGTGGCTCGTGTGCATCGAAATCTACGGCAGCCCAAGGATTGTTTCCTAAATAATGTTGCGTTTTATAAGATCAATAATGGTGCTTGTGTGTGAGTGTGTGTGTTTGTGTATCGCTTTTTGTGTGTGTGTGTGTGTGTGTGTGTGTGTGTGTGTGTGTGTGTGTGTGTGTGTGTAGGCTGATGTCATGCAACATCAAATAGAATATATTTTATTAACCTCTTACTATAGTGTATAGAATAAAAGTATATACTTGTTTTAATATAAATACATTTAATAAGCATTAATTTTAGCATTAATCGAAGTATAGAACGGTTTTATTCTAACACAAGTGCAGCAAAATTTCTTTTTTTCCAGATAATAAAAGCCAAATTAAACTTGACTCGCTTGTAAAGAT
>NC_141825.1:28876768-28891768 GCF_982586985.1 Callionymus lyra | reverse complement strand
ATTTAGAACTTTGTCTACTCGTGATAGTTTGACATGATTTATTTAACACGAGATATTTTAGAATCGGTGTCATTTATTTGTTCTTCATGTTCCTTCAATTATACAGAGTTTATTGTTTAATTTTCACTTTTACATGTGTATTTGTTGAAGTGAAGAGTCGTGTGAAGATGAAGTGAAGGTAGCAGCTGAAGAATATCCAACAACTTATGTCAGCATTTAAATCTCTTTATCTTATAACTTCTATGATGTCTGACTGTTGAACTCTTTATGTCAACATTTTAATTATTTAAAGTTTATTTAGTATCTGCCTCTTGTGATGATGGTCTCCAGGAACGTTGAGACTATTTTGAAGCAAACGTGTCCGAAAGATGTTTGTCTGATCACAGTCTTAGTCACTCTGGTCTGTGGTTGTTCTACTAGTTGTTTTTATCTCAATGTAGCTTCTATTTTCATAACATTGTCCCATGATTCATCTGTTTCAACGACTTAAACTTCTTATCTCAGCCTCAACGCTTGACGTCAGATCTTCTTTTCCTTCTCCCTCATGAAACCGAATGTCTTTCATGATCTCGGCGAATGTCGTTCTGTGTTCCTGACAATGAGCCTCGTAATAATAATGTCAATTAAATGTTATCTTGGTTGCGACACCTCTGGGCATCAAACACCTTCTTGTGCTTAAATGATGTTTACGACTCACGGCTCTCCCCGAAGACTCGCCGGATCATGTCGAGCAGAAACACATTTGTTTCCTAAATACGAACTGTGCCTTTAAGTGCACATTTGTATTTGCAGCCGGCGACGGCTCTTTGTCCGCGGGCGGGAAACATGGGGCGCAGCTACCGCAGGACTCCTGCGACTCATGAGAGCCAAACCTTTCACTGACATATTTGGTATTTCTCTTTTCATTATTGCAGCTGATTATAATTCATGGTTCTATTAAATGTCAGAGAAAGGCCAAAGACTGTTATGCAAATGATAAGAATAGAATGTGTTCATTTACATTTATTTTCCAGTTGCTTGAGAATCGGGAGAGAAATCAAATGTCGAAGGTGAATTATTTACAAACATTGAAACGGGAAGAGAGGAGCAGCTTAAATACTTGAATACGTGTCGTCGTGGAGGAGAAATGGAAGAAAAACGACTAAATAAACATGATAATTATGACTGTTTATGAAGATAAAACCAACAACAGCTTCATTAACAAACGTCATTCATGTCTATTTTGAATTCAGAAACAGAATAAATGTAAATTATAGACAGTAACTAAAGATCGACTATATTTCCAACTCATGCCTTAATTGATCGTACAAATGTTCTCTTGATCTGTACGACGTGTAAACGACACATAATGAAGTTTTCTCTGTTTTTAACTTATTCATGTGTTTGGTTTAAACTCGCTTTGAAAGGTTCAGCGATGGATCCATTGGTTGATGGTCCAGGTGTGAAAAGTCATGTGATGTTGAAAATAAACGGTTCAAAGCCGAGGTTTTGATTCAAAGAGCGCCATCTTGTGGGCTCTGGAAAAAAAGACGTGGCTTCACAAAGCTTCATGAGCCAAACAGAAGTTAGATTTTTAGATGTAGAATGTAAAAGTATTACTTATTGATAATATAATCGTTTTAAACTATATTTCTTTCAACCAAAATTGATCAACATTTGGTTAATCATTTTGTAGAAAATGATAGTTTGGGTTTTTTGTCATTTGAGTGTAAATGTGGGTCATTTTTGTATTTCTTTTAATTGAATTTCAATTAAATTGTATTTGAAGTGTCTCATAACAAAGTTATCTCAAGAAACTTTACAGTTGAATTAAGACTATAGTGTAGAAAGAAAAATCTGTTCCATCTTAACTTTACAATCAAAAGTATATAAATGATTATGTTTAAATTCTACATTTCATTTCTTGAATTTGATCCAGGATCCATGGTGACCTCAGGACATCCTCTGGATGGATGAAGACACTTGGTTGAGATGAATCTGAATCTTCTGAGTCTTGATTCTAAACAACTGGACGTGATCTTCCTCCTTCAATCCCGGATCCGGGCTCATTACCTTCAGGGAAGTCATGCAGGTTCTCAAGGGTTGTTGGGCTTCCTGGGGGAAGCGGCGGAGAAAGATAATGCTCTTCTGGTCACTTTCCTCGGTGCTTTCTCTGCATCATTATGCAGATGTAATAGTGCCCAGATGAACAATGAGAGGTTTGCTGCTGCTTCACATTATGGTCAGGATGGAGGAGGAGAGTCCGATCATCTCATCACGTCCGGCTGGAGAGCAGCGTCAATGGTCCTGACTTCAAATCAGCTTTATCTTCTTAATTATCATTAAATGGAACACGTTCCATGAACTTGCATCTCAAGGTTGTCGACGACGATGATCAAAACCTCTAAGAGAACAACTGGACGTCGTGAGGAAGACTGATATAAATAACACTTTAAACCATCATCTCACACAGACTTTAGGTGCTTTCAAAATATATTATAATCCTGAGTTATTATTAAAATACTTAAACTGCATCACTAAATATAATTAATACGTTTATATTTATTTATTGTAGCTTCAGTCTCTGATGCGATCCAAATAATTCTCTTGTCTTTTTATAGCTTAATGTGATCCACTATAGATGTGTCTATGAAGCTTCATTATGCAGTTTGTTTAATGTTTAGAGGTCAGTAGGTGGCGCCATCAGTTTAAGAATGATCGACTATAGATAATAGAGCAGAGAGTGACATCTAGTGGACTCTTAAAGTAATGACACTGTTTCATGAAGCTTCATCAACACATCACTACCATCTAGTGGACTCTGAAGATAATGACACTGTTTCATGAAGATTCATCAACACATCACTACCATCTAGTGGACTCTTAAAGTAATGACACTGTTTCATGAAGCTTCATCAACACATCACTAGCATCCAGTGGACCCTGAAGATAATGACACTGTTTCATGAAGCTTCATCAACACATCACTACCACCTAGTGGACTCTGAAGATAATGACACTGTTTCATGAAGCTTCATCAACACATCACTACCATCTAGTGGACTCTGAAGATAATGACACTGTTTCATGAAGCTTCATCAACACATCACTACCATCTAGTGGACTTTTAAAGAAATGACACTGTTTCATGAAGCTTCATCAACACATCACTACCATCTAGTGGACTCTGAAGATAATGACACTGTTTCATGAAGCTTCATCAACACATCACTACCATCTAGTGGACTCTGAAGATAATGACACTGTTTCATGAAGCTTCATCAACACATCACTACCATCTAGTGGACTCTTAAAGTAATGACACTGTTTCATGAAGCTTCATCAACACATCACTACCATCTAGTGGACTCTTAAAGTAATGACAATGTTTCATGAAGCTTCATCAACACATCACTGCCATCTAGTGGACTCTGAAGATAATGACAATGTTTCATGAAGCTTGATCAACACATCACTACCATCTAGTGGACTCTTAAAGTAATGACACTGTTTCATGAAGCTTCATCAACACATCACTACCATCTAGTGGACTCTTAAAGTAATGACAGTGTTTCATGAAGCTTCATCAACACATCACTACCATCTAGTGGACTCTTAAAGTAATGACAGTGTTTCATGAAGCTTCACCGACACGTCACTAATACCCGCAGCTGTCTTTCTAAAACATACATTGATTCACTTTAGACGATGGTTCCCTCTTTTAATCCCTGATCCATGAACACTGATCATTTCACTGCTTCTTCACTTGCATTCAAGTCTATCGCACTCATTTCATCCGTTCATCTCTGATGGAATGAATCAAATAAACAACAAATGTTTTCAACTGTGGTAGAAACTCATCTTAATGAATGAAGTGAATACAACATGTTTCTTCTGCTCTCCTGGCACCAGAACCTGCACTAATGTCTTCACTGCTGTTCACATCATTTGCGGCGACGCCCGACATGTCGCCCTCCGTCGATGTCATGTCACTGTGATTAACCCCGGCCTTCAATCTCGGGGCCGCCGTGGTTTTGACCTTTTGTAGGAGCCTGTGATGGAAGCACGACTCGGACCGTCGGCGTCTGATCCCGGGTCGAGATCAGACGCTCGGAGAGGAAAACAGAAATCATCCTTTTAACTCTCGACATGAACGTCCATGAGAAATAATCCTTTGTTTCTTTTGTCTATTCAACAGAAGAACAAATTATTTTTCATCTAGAAGTTATATTAAAAATATGAACATATATCGACGTTTTTTTAGCTTCAACATTTCAATGAAAATAAATTGTTGTAAAAAAAATGATGTAATCTTTTCATGTCTGTTATTTCCTGAGAAAGAAAACTTTACTGAATGTGTTTCTTGTGAATGTTGTTCTTGTCGTGTTACGGTGAGTTCATGAGATAAAAGAATTGATGAAGCTTCATGAAACGGTGTCATGGATCCACATCAATGTAAATGTAAATAATGTGGAGCAGCTTCATCTACGTGTTTGTTTTTGTTGATGAATTTTCAACAAAGCAAATGATCTGTGATACTTTAAGAGTCATTAATGTTTGGTTTCATCGTCTCCTCGTTGGTGTCTCGTATAAAATGGTGGTTCTGAACTTTTTATTGGACAAACTCTTGAAACTTCCATATTCTTTTAGTGGATTTATTCAAGCTTAGTCGACTAATGTCACGTCAATCATCTTTTATTCTTTAGATTTGTCAGATTGATCCGTGATCTAAGTTTCTTCTAACTGTGAATTTATCGACTGATATTCTCTGGAGATGAAGGATGAAGGTCACGTTGATGTTATTATGAGCTTCACTCGGGTTGAAGATGTCGGTGCAGGAGTTGAAGCGAACGGACGACCAACATTTTCACAGAGTTGTGACGATGATTTGATGGACGACGCTCGGAAATTTTACACGGAGATGTTTTTATCGCCTTCATCGACAGTCGATCGGACAAAAGTGCTGAACATGTCAAACTGTAGCTTCAACTTGTTAGAATCCAGTGTTTCCATGAGCGCTGATGACACTGTTGACGCTCGAGTCCACGACCTGTAAATAAGGAATGGTGTTGATGGAGAACACGTCAATCATCATCCGTGTAAACAAGAGTCTGACGTTGAACTCGATCCTCGAACACATTCCTCTCGTACTGAACTGCACGGCTTTGAACTTTTGATGAGAAGAAACAATCGAAGGTTCCAGAGGCGAGAATTCACTTTTTATTTCCACAACATCTCAGACATGCTTTCCTTCTGTCTGGTTCATTAAAGCAGTCGGAGAGTTAGTTACTGCTGACCCGATGACATCATCCTGTAGTGACTCGGGTTGAGATCGTCGTTGACTTTGAGCTTTTAATTAGTTTGTGTTTGAGACATTAAAGATGACGGAAGGTCGTGGTTTGAATCTATTCAAGTTGAACGCATTCAAATGTCCATATATTCAGTTTTATCTTGACCTTTAAAGTATATACTTTATTGAATATTGTTTCGATTAAGCGCTTTGTGACCCTGGTCTGGAAAAGCGCTGTACAAATACAAATTACTGACTTACATTGAGGCATTTATCATCTTTCCCTCATAATCAGAGACTAAACCCAACAAAACTTTTGTTCAAGAAATTAATAGTTTTTCAACATGTTTATCAGTCTTGACCAGTTGTTACTTTAACTTTATGAACTTTATGAAGCTTCATGAAGTGTCTATACTTTCAGAGTTCACCCTCCATCATCACTTTTCTATTGAAATATCAGATCATTTTTGTAGGGCGCCACCTACTGGGCTGTCAAAGAACCTTTATGAAGCTTCATCACATGAAGTGGTTAATTTAATATGATTTAAAGTGTCAATCATTCATCTGAAGACACAATAAAAAAAGGAGAGAAATAATAATCAGTGACAATTACGAGGAAAAACCTTTTAAGGATGAAACCTCGAGCAGAACCAGACACTGTCTCAAGCTGGGAAAAGAGAGATGGAGGGATGGAGAGAGAAGAGGGGGATGAGTGATGGAGAGAGAACCTTTACATAAACATGACATAATTAATAGAAATAAATCATTTCACAGTGACATTAACGATTTCCAATTGAAAAAAAGGCTCATATTTCCTGAACACATTTCCTGAGGAAACTAATTTACCTTTTCAAATCCACAAAACAAACGCCAGTCAGTTCTTCTTTCCATCCGAACAGCCCCGGAGTGTGAGAGAATCCAATTCATTTTCCTTTGCTTGACTGACACATATTTTGCTGAGGCCAATGAGCCCACTGGCGTTGAAGGAATTTGTCGATGATATATTTTGCTTTAAACTTCCTCTTCGCAGCCACTTTCAGCAAGAGAATCGTAGCCGCTGAGTCATGACGGAAGCTCTTCACCGACTGAATCAATTCATAAGACATAGAAGCAACATCACTTGGAGTGAACACTACCTTCGCTGCCAACAAGAAGAGAAACTGTTCCAGTCACTAGCTCGGTGATCGGGAAGAAAAGCTCACGTAATGAATGAAGTTTTGATGAAGTTGCTGCTCCAGTCTTTTCCACCAAATCCTGAGCTTTTTGTCAATCCTTCCTTTTGAGATGCGATCACTAACCAAACACTATTAGTTAATCTTAGCGATCAGTTGATGAAGCTTCATGAAGCACTAAACTTTTTTTCAGAGTCCACTAGATGTCACTCTCTGCTCTATAATCTATTCTACTGTAACATCACTTTATAATAATCATTTTAAATCTCTGTGCCACCTACTGACCTCTACAAATATGACACTGTTTCATGAAGCTTCATCCACACATCACTACCATCTAGTGGACTCTGAAGATAATGACACTGTTTCATGAAGCTTCATCCACACATCACTGCCATCTAGTGGACTCTGAAGATAATGACACTGTTTCATGAAGCTTCATCAACACATCACTACCATCTAGTGGACTCTGAAGATAATGATACTGTTTCATGAAGCTTCATCAACACATCGCTACCATCTAGTGGACTCTGAAGATAATGATACCGTTTCATGAAGCTTCATCAACACATCACTACCATCTAGTGGACTCTGAAGATAATGACACTGTTTCATGAAGCTTCATCAACACATCACTACCATCTAGTGGACTCTGAAGATAATGACACTGTTTCATGAAGCTTCATCAACACATCACTATCATCTAGTGGACTCTGAAGATAATGACACTGTTTCATGAAGCTTCATCAACACATCACTACCATCTAGTGGACTCTGAAGATAATGATGTTTCATGAAGCTTCATCAACACATCACTACCATCTAGTGGACTCTGAAGATAATGATGTTTCATGAAGCTTCATCAACACATCACTAGCTAATACTCACATTCAAATGTAGTTTGTGCATCTGGTAATTACTGTTGTTTATTTTTTAATAATGATTTTTTTACTTGAACTAGTTGTAGCAAATAATGATAATAAATGTGTATATTATAATGGCTCAGTTTATAACAGCACATACACATCATACTTCACTCACTATTTAAACCAAACCGTTCTTTTTTTTGTCAGGAGTTACTGTTGCTGCGTTTGCTTCAGCTTCAGGAATCTTTTTTCTCCGTGTCTGTGTTGTTGTTATATCACACGTTGGTGCTAAATATGTTAACATTTGAATAAAGTATCATTTGCTGCTGGAAGGCAGAAGGTTTATTGAATTATTTGAAGCTCTTTTCTTTCTTTGGACTGCTGTGGTCGTTCTATAAATGATCATCTGCACTGGTTTGTGGAGTCTTTAGCTGTATTTATAACCAGACAAATCCTACTTGACGTAAAGAAGCTCCTTTTAGTGAACTTTGAAGTCATTGTGCAGCAGAAGGAACGATCGCCCGACATCTCATCCTCAGTCGGCACTTACAAGTGAACGTCTCCGTCAGGAATATTCAAGAAGTATTCAATTAAATGACTATAATCTTCTGGACCTCAGTCGCTTAATGGTTTGCTTCAGGACGGGGAAGATGGAATCAGGATAGTGTATGTACTAACTAGTAACTAATGCTCCACAGATAGTATGTCTCAAACATACTTCTCTTAGTATACTAGAAGTTAGTATCATCAGGATAGTGTACGTACTAACTAGTAACTAATCCTCCACAGATAGTATGTCTCAAACATACTTCTCTTAGTATACTAGAAGTTAGTATCATCAGGATAGTGTACGTACTAACTAGTAACTAATCCTCCACAGATAGTATGTCTCAAATCACATACTTCTCTTAGTATACTAGAAGTTAGTATCATCAGTATAGTGTACGTACTAACTAGTAACTAATCCTCCACAGATAGTATGTCTCAAACATACTTCTCTTAGTATACTAGAAGTTAGTATCATCAGGATAGTGTACGTACTAACTAGTAACTAATCCTCCACAGATAGTATGTCTCAAACATACTTCTCTTAGTATACTAGAAGTTAGTATGCATCAGGATAGTGTACGTACTAACTAGTAACTAATCCTCCACAGATAGTATGTCTCAAACATACTTCTCTTAGTATACTAGAAGTTAGTATCATCAGGATAGTGTACGTACTAACTAGTAACTAATCCTCCACAGATAGTATGTCTCAAACATACTTCTCTTAGTATACTAGAAGTTAGTATCATCAGGATAGTGTACGTACTAACTAGTAACTAATCCTCCACAGATAGTATGTCTCAAACATACTTCTCTTAGTATACTAGAAGTTAGTATCATCAGGATAGTGTACGTACTAACTAGTAACTAATCCTCCACAGATAGTATGTCTCAAACATACTTCTCTTAGTATACTAGAAGTTAGTATCATCAGGATAGTGTACGTACTAACTAGTAACTAATCCTCCACAGATAGTATGTCTCAAACATACTTCTCTTAGTATACTAGAAGTTAGTATCATCAGGATAGTGTACGTACTAACTAGTAACTAATCCTCCACAGATAGTATGTCTCAAACATACTTCTCTTAGTATACTAGAAGTTAGTATCATCAGGATAGTGTACGTACTAACTAGTAACTAATCCTCCACAGATAGTATGTCTCAAATCACATACTTCTCTTAGTATACTAGAAGTTAGTATCATCAGTATAGTGTACGTACTAACTAGTAACTAATCCTCCACAGATAGTATGTCTCAAACATACTTCTCTTAGTATACTAGAAGTTAGTATCATCAGGATAGTGTACGTACTAACTAGTAACTAATCCTCCACAGATAGTATGTCTCAAACATACTTCTCTTAGTATACTAGAAGTTAGTATCATCAGGATAGTGTACGTACTAACTAGTAACTAATCCTCCACAGATAGTATGTCTCAAATCACATACTTCTCTTAGTATACTAGAAGTTAGTATCATCAGTATAGTGTACGTACTAACTAGTAACTAATCCTCCACAGATAGTATGTCTCAAACATACTTCTCTTAGTATACTAGAAGTTAGTATCATCAGGATAGTGTACGTACTAACTAGTAACTAATCCTCCACAGATAGTATGTCTCAAACATACTTCTCTTAGTATACTAGAAGTTAGTATGCATCAGGATAGTGTACGTACTAACTAGTAACTAATCCTCCACAGATAGTATGTCTCAAACATACTTCTCTTAGTATACTAGAAGTTAGTATCATCAGGATAGTGTACGTACTAACTAGTAACTAATCCTCCACAGATAGTATGTCTCAAACATACTTCTCTTAGTATACTAGAAGTTAGTATCATCAGGATAGTGTACGTACTAACTAGTAACTAATCCTCCACAGATAGTATGTCTCAAACATACTTCTCTTAGTATACTAGAAGTTAGTATCATCAGGATAGTGTACGTACTAACTAGTAACTAATCCTCCACAGATAGTATGTCTCAAACATACTTCTCTTAGTATACTAGAAGTTAGTATCATCAGGATAGTGTACGTACTAACTAGTAACTAATCCTCCACAGATAGTATGTCTCAAACATACTTCTCTTAGTATACTAGAAGTTAGTATCATCAGGATAGTGTACGTACTAACTAGTAACTAATCCTCCACAGATAGTATGTCTCAAACATACTTCTCTTAGTATACTAGAAGTTAGTATCATCAGGATAGTGTACGTACTAACTAGTAACTAATCCTCCACAGATAGTATGTCTCAAACATACTTCTCTTAGTATACTAGAAGTTAGTATCATCAGGATAGTGTACGTACTAACTAGTAACTAATCCTCCACAGATAGTATGTCTCAAACATACTTCTCTTAGTATACTAGAAGTTAGTATCATCAGGATAGTGTACGTACTAACTAGTAACTAATCCTCCACAGATAGTATGTCTCAAACATACTTCTCTTAGTATACTAGAAGTTAGTATCATCAGGATAGTGTACGTACTAACTAGTAACTAATCCTCCACAGATAGTATGTCTCAAACATACTTCTCTTAGTATACTAGAAGTTAGTATCATCAGGATAGTGTACGTACTAACTAGTAACTAATCCTCCACAGATAGTATGTCTCAAACATACTTCTCTTAGTATACTAGAAGTTAGTATCATCAGGATAGTGTACGTACTAACTAGTAACTAATCCTCCACAGATAGTATGTCTCAAACATACTTCTCTTAGTATACTAGAAGTTAGTATCATCAGGATAGTGTACGTACTAACTAGTAACTAATCCTCCACAGATAGTATGTCTCAAACATACTTCTCTTAGTATACTAGAAGTTAGTATCATCAGGATAGTGTACGTACTAACTAGTAACTAATCCTCCACAGATAGTATGTCTCAAACATACTTCTCTTAGTATACTAGAAGTTAGTATCATCAGGATAGTGTACGTACTAACTAGTAACTAATCCTCCACAGATAGTATGTCTCAAACATACTTCTCTTAGTATACTAGAAGTTAGTATCATCAGGATAGTGTACGTACTAACTAGTAACTAATCCTCCACAGATAGTATGTCTCAAACATACTTCTCTTAGTATACTAGAAGTTAGTATCATCAGGATAGTGTACGTACTAACTAGTAACTAATCCTCCACAGATAGTATGTCTCAAACATACTTCTCTTAGTATACTAGAAGTTAGTATCATCAGGATAGTGTACGTACTAACTAGTAACTAATCCTCCACAGATAGTATGTCTCAAACATACTTCTCTTAGTATACTAGAAGTTAGTATCATCAGGATAGTGTACGTACTAACTAGTAACTAATCCTCCACAGATAGTATGTCTCAAACATACTTCTCTTAGTATACTAGAAGTTAGTATCATCAGGATAGTGTACGTACTAACTAGTAACTAATCCTCCACAGATAGTATGTCTCAAACATACTTCTCTTAGTATACTAGAAGTTAGTATCATCAGGATAGTGTACGTACTAACTAGTAACTAATCCTCCACAGATAGTATGTCTCAAACATACTTCTCTTAGTATACTAGAAGTTAGTATCATCAGGATAGTGTACGTACTAACTAGTAACTAATCCTCCACAGATAGTATGTCTCAAACATACTTCTCTTAGTATACTAGAAGTTAGTATCATCAGGATAGTGTACGTACTAACTAGTAACTAATCCTCCACAGATAGTATGTCTCAAACATACTTCTCTTAGTATACTAGAAGTTAGTATCATCAGGATAGTGTACGTACTAACTAGTAACTAATCCTCCACAGATAGTATGTCTCAAACATACTTCTCTTAGTATACTAGAAGTTAGTATCATCAGGATAGTGTACGTACTAACTAGTAACTAATCCTCCACAGATAGTATGTCTCAAACATACTTCTCTTAGTATACTAGAAGTTAGTATCATCAGGATAGTGTACGTACTAACTAGTAACTAATCCTCCACAGATAGTATGTCTCAAACATACTTCTCTTAGTATACTAGAAGTTAGTATCATCAGGATAGTGTACGTACTAACTAGTAACTAATCCTCCACAGATAGTATGTCTCAAACATACTTCTCTTAGTATACTAGAAGTTAGTATCATCAGGATAGTGTACGTACTAACTAGTAACTAATCCTCCACAGATAGTATGTCTCAAACATACTTCTCTTAGTATACTAGAAGTTAGTATCATCAGGATAGTGTACGTACTAACTAGTAACTAATCCTCCACAGATAGTATGTCTCAAACATACTTCTCTTAGTATACTAGAAGTTAGTATCATCAGGATAGTGTACGTACTAACTAGTAACTAATCCTCCACAGATAGTATGTCTCAAACATACTTCTCTTAGTATACTAGAAGTTAGTATCATCAGGATAGTGTACGTACTAACTAGTAACTAATCCTCCACAGATAGTATGTCTCAAACATACTTCTCTTAGTATACTAGAAGTTAGTATCATCAGGATAGTGTACGTACTAACTAGTAACTAATCCTCCACAGATAGTATGTCTCAAACATACTTCTCTTAGTATACTAGAAGTTAGTATCATCAGGATAGTGTACGTACTAACTAGTAACTAATCCTCCACAGATAGTATGTCTCAAACATACTTCTCTTAGTATACTAGAAGTTAGTATCATCAGGATAGTGTACGTACTAACTAGTAACTAATCCTCCACAGATAGTATGTCTCAAACATACTTCTCTTAGTATACTAGAAGTTAGTATCATCAGGATAGTGTACGTACTAACTAGTAACTAATCCTCCACAGATAGTATGTCTCAAACATACTTCTCTTAGTATACTAGAAGTTAGTATCATCAGGATAGTGTACGTACTAACTAGTAACTAATCCTCCACAGATAGTATGTCTCAAACATACTTCTCTTAGTATACTAGAAGTTAGTATCATCAGGATAGTGTACGTACTAACTAGTAACTAATCCTCCACAGATAGTATGTCTCAAACATACTTCTCTTAGTATACTAGAAGTTAGTATCATCAGGATAGTGTACGTACTAACTAGTAACTAATCCTCCACAGATAGTATGTCTCAAACATACTTCTCTTAGTATACTAGAAGTTAGTATCATCAGGATAGTGTACGTACTAACTAGTAACTAATCCTCCACAGATAGTATGTCTCAAACATACTTCTCTTAGTATACTAGAAGTTAGTATCATCAGGATAGTGTACGTACTAACTAGTAACTAATCCTCCACAGATAGTATGTCTCAAACATACTTCTCTTAGTATACTAGAAGTTAGTATCATCAGGATAGTGTACGTACTAACTAGTAACTAATCCTCCACAGATAGTATGTCTCAAACATACTTCTCTTAGTATACTAGAAGTTAGTATCATCAGGATAGTGTACGTACTAACTAGTAACTAATCCTCCACAGATAGTATGTCTCAAACATACTTCTCTTAGTATACTAGAAGTTAGTATCATCAGGATAGTGTACGTACTAACTAGTAACTAATCCTCCACAGATAGTATGTCTCAAACATACTTCTCTTAGTATACTAGAAGTTAGTATCATCAGGATAGTGTACGTACTAACTAGTAACTAATCCTCCACAGATAGTATGTCTCAAAC
This sequence comes from Callionymus lyra, assembly GCF_982586985.1. Classification (NCBI taxonomy): domain Eukaryota; kingdom Metazoa; phylum Chordata; class Actinopteri; order Syngnathiformes; family Callionymidae; genus Callionymus; species Callionymus lyra. The sequence goes on along the minus strand of NC_141825.1, from coordinate 28,878,276 downwards.
ATACTTCTCTTAGTATACTAGAAGTTAGTATCATCAGGATAGTGTACGTACTAACTAGTAACTAATCCTCCACAGATAGTATGTCTCAAACATACTTCTCTTAGTATACTAGAAGTTAGTATCATCAGGATAGTGTACGTACTAACTAGTAACTAATCCTCCACAGATAGTATGTCTCAAACATACTTCTCTTAGTATACTAGAAGTTAGTATCATCAGGATAGTGTACGTACTAACTAGTAACTAATCCTCCACAGATAGTATGTCTCAAACATACTTCTCTTAGTATACTAGAAGTTAGTATCATCAGAGATAGTGTACGTACTAACTAGTAACTAATCCTCCACAGATAGTATGTCTCAAACATACTTCTCTTAGTATACTAGAAGTTAGTATCATCAGGATAGTGTACGTACTAACTAGTAACTAATCCTCCACAGATAGTATGTCTCAAACATACTTCTCTTAGTATACTAGAAGTTAGTATCATCAGGATAGTGTACGTACTAACTAGTAACTAATCCTCCACAGATAGTATGTCTCAAACATACTTCTCTTAGTATACTAGAAGTTAGTATCATCAGGATAGTGTACGTACTAACTAGTAACTAATCCTCCACAGATAGTATGTCTCAAACATACTTCTCTTAGTATACTAGAAGTTAGTATCATCAGGATAGTGTACGTACTAACTAGTAACTAATCCTCCACAGATAGTATGTCTCAAACATACTTCTCTTAGTATACTAGAAGTTAGTATCATCAGGATAGTGTACGTACTAACTAGTAACTAATCCTCCACAGATAGTATGTCTCAAACATACTTCTCTTAGTATACTAGAAGTTAGTATCATCAGGATAGTGTACGTACTAACTAGTAACTAATCCTCCACAGATAGTATGTCTCAAACATACTTCTCTTAGTATACTAGAAGTTAGTATCATCAGGATAGTGTATGTACTAACTAGTAACTAATCCTCCACAGATAGTATGTCTCAAACATACTTCTCTTAGTATACTAGAAGTTAGTATCATCAGGATAGTGTACGTACTAACTAGTAACTAATCCTCCACAGATAGTATGTCTCAAACATACTTCTCTTAGTATACTAGAAGTTAGTATCATCAGGATAGTGTACGTACTAACTAGTAACTAATCCTCCACAGATAGTATGTCTCAAACATACTTCTCTTAGTATACTAGAAGTTAGTATCATCAGGATAGTGTACGTACTAACTAGTAACTAATCCTCCACAGATAGTATGTCTCAAACATACTTCTCTTAGTATACTAGAAGTTAGTATCATCAGGATAGTGTACGTACTAACTAGTAACCAATCCTCCACAGATAGTATGTCTCAAACATACATCTCTTAGTATACTAGAAGTTAGTATCATCAGGATAGTGTATGTACTAACTAGTAACTAATCCTCCACAGATAGTATGTCTCAAACATACTTCTCTTAGTATACTAGAAGTTAGTATCATCAGGATAGTGTACGTAC